>NW_015387807.1:217462-274962 GCF_001527695.2 Protobothrops mucrosquamatus | reverse complement strand
CATTTTTAGTGCCTGGCTTTTTGCTGCCTTGAAAACTGAACTAACATATCACATCTGTCTCTGTTTCTCTTATTTTTTTCCCCCAACAGGTTTTCCAGAGTGTTGCATTTTAAAATCTGTTTTAATAGAATTATAACACTTTTGGATTTCAAACAAAATAGAACTGATTAGATAAAGAGAGAGAGATTTAGAAAGAGATAGAGACAGAGATATTGTTTTAATTCAGAATATATACATTTTGGAATATTTGAAATATATTTAATTCTATATATTCTACAGAATATATTTAGCTTGTATATAAATAATACTTTGAATAGCAAAATGCTGTGGGCATACAGTAGTATACTTACAGTAGATGTCAGCAAGGAATTTGACAAAGTAGACCACAACCAACTTCTTGGTAAACTAGAAAAATGTGAGCTAAACAGCATCACCACTAGATGGATTTGTAACTGGCTGACAAACCATACTCAACAAATAGTCCTTTAATGGTCCTACATCTACATGGAGGGAAGTAAGCAGTGGGATATGGATGGAAACTACTCAAGGAGAGAATCAACCTGGAATTAAAGAGAAACTTCCTAACAGTGAGGACAATAAACCAGTGGAACAGCTTGCCTTCAGAAGTTCTGGGTGCTTCATCACTGGAGGTTTTTAAGAAAAGACGAGTGAACAGCCACCTGTCTGAAATAGTATAGGACAGTAGTGGCGAACCTATGGCCTGTGTGCCAGAGGCAGCACTCGGAGCCCTCTCTGTGGGCACACACATCATCGCCCCAGCCCCGCCTCCCCCCACGGCCCGCTCACCAGCAGCCCCCCCCCGGAGGAGAGTTACCCTTGGGCATGGTCCACACAGAGCAGCACAGCCAAGTACATAGCCGGGCAACAGGGACAAGACTCCGCCCTCGCACCCCCATAGTGTGCAGATGATGCTGAAGGGTGTGGGTAGAGGGTGTGGCTGCCATGGCGCTGCAGGACTGCCTGAGCGATCTGCGGCGGGCCATGGATATGCTGTGTGGCCCTGTGGGCAGGTGGGGTAGGGAGTGGGTGGGGGTGGAGCAGGCAGGGAGGGAGGCAGAGGGGGAATGGGGGGTGGATTTGGGGCACTTGGTCTCTAAAAGGTTCACCATCACTGGTATAGGATCTCCTGCTTGAGCAGAGGGTTGAACTAGTACAGGGGTCCTCAATCCCCGGTCCGTGGACCAGTACCGGGCCGCGGCATGCCAGCAACTGGTCCACACAAACAAGCAAAACCCCATCTGTGGGATGCAGATAGTACACAAAACCACACACCCTCCGGTCCACGGAAAAACCTCTCTTCACGGAACTGGTTCCTGGTGCCTGAAAGGTTAGGGACCTCTGGACTAGAAGACCTCCAAGGTCCCTTCCAACTCTATTCTGATTGACTTAATAGACACACACACATACACACACACACACACACACACACAAACAGTATGCATTCTAGTGTTTATAATCATGTGGTACCTATATTCCATAATTTATAAAACAAATACAACTGATCAAGCTTACTTAACTAGAATGGGTTCACCATTGTTCCAGAATTAGTTGTTAATTTTGCTTGCCCAAGTCTCAATGTGCAGGTATGGTATTGCAAAGTTTGAGAACATCTGTAATACAGAAATTAAAATGCAGTTATTAAAATTAGTTGGATTCTTTTTCAAATCCTGGCCTATTTCCAATTTAGTTATATGCTTGGGAGGCAAACAGGATGTCACACAAATGTAGTTAATATTTTAGGGAATGTGGTAACACAACGTGTGAGCATTTGTGTGAGAATCCCAAATGCAAGCATGTGTTTATTTCAGACCCAGTTAACAGAATCAGGAGGCAGAAAAGTAACAACAAGTACAACAAAACAAAAACAAAGCAAAACAAGATTGTGCTTGTGTTTAATATCAAAATAGGGAGTTTGGAGAATAAAAACAGAAGGGCTGAATGAGCTGAAGGATTGCAGATAGATTCAACACAAAGACTAACAGGGAATGTCACAAATAGAATAAGTGAAATGAAAAAGAACAGCAGGGAAAAAGTCAAAGTGAGTGAATCTTTCTCCCTCCAAGAAAATCTGTCCAAATTAATTATATTGCAATTCTAAGATGCAAACAAGAGAGCCAACAGCTCTCTGTAAAGCAGACTAAGAGGATTTGTGGAGGAGAAAATGGTCCTTGGCTTGCTTCTTGCAACTTTCCCCAGCTTTGCCCATGTATGGAACATAAAACCATTTAATTGTGTCTGAGATTCTGCAAAGCCAAAAAGTCTACTGATTGAGATAATTTTGATTCAAAGGTTAAAATTTTAAAAATGATCAAACCAGCTTAGAACTGGAACGCCTTTCGAAGCTTTGAAGACTCAACTCACTAATGGAGAATGGAGAAAAAAATATACCAGATGAGATAGAGAAACATAATTATAGTCCTTGTCAGATTTATGAAGTAGACCAGATAGGAAATATGACCGATGAGCTAATTCAACTTTACTGTAAGGATCCAATCTGAGTTGGTCACCAGGACCAGAGGTTTAGTCTTACAAGTGTTGAAAGAAAAATCTTCATCAGGGTCCAGTCCAAGCCAGGAATAAACAAAATGGAGACTGCTTTAGAAAGAAGGTTGTGGTTTATTGAAGAGCAGAGACAGACAGAGGGCTCTGGGAAAGCTGACTACATGTAGCTGGGAGTGGTGGGTTTTTATACCTTCATGGGCTTTTGAGGTTGTTTCCTGTTCCTGTGGCATGAACTTTGACCTGAGGTTCAGTGTATCCCTTTTTTAGTATTGGTGGGTTAATCCTATTGTGTCTTAATGGTCATGTTTTTAGAGTTTGGGTGGGGGATGTAGATTTTAGGGGTCTTTGTCTTTCTAATATCATCAGCTCCAAGCTTCCTGGCTCAAGACTTTCTGAATGAATCACCAGATTTGCATTTCTATAGAACTGGCCTCTGCCTGGTTTCTACTTGGGGAAGGGAGACATGGGGCTATTAAGAAAAACTGGGCATGTTTTTTCTGCCTTTTAAGAACCTTTGAGGAAATATAATATTCTGCCTTTTTAGTATTTCCTTTTCTGGGGGGTGCTGACTTCCCATACAAGCTTTTAGTCTCATGCTTTAGCCCATCCTCAAAAGCCCTTTATTGGAAGGATACATTGAAAGAATCCTGCAAGTCCGAAAGCACTTTTCCTCCCATCCTCTCAAGAGCCCAAAAAACTAAGAAGGGTTGCTTTCCAAACCATGTGCCCCACCCATATTCTTTCTGTGGGTTACATTGCCTTTTATCTAACCATTCCTCTGGCTGCATCTGTTTGCCTTATCATCTGTCAAGGTACTTCCCACATTACAGTATATCTCTGCATACCTACATCAATTGGCTCATCCAACCAGGAGCAAACTGTCTTCTCAGATAAATGATTTTGCCCTAATCTAGCTTTTCTTTGTCTGGAAACTAAATGCTTCTGCAGGTAGCAGGAAGAAACTCTTAAACACTTAAGATTTTTCTTTCTTCCTGGGTTAAATGTGACTGCTGCTTACCCTCTGAGACCTATCATGGAACGAATAGGCGGATCACCCTTCTCTATCTGACACCCTCATGATGTCTTGATACATCAAATCCCAGATTTTCCATATGGAAGTGAAGCTGCAGTCCCAATATAATTGCCAACTTGTGAGAGGCTGGCAGTCATCTTGGGGTAAATTTTGCAATCATAGTGGTACTCTGTCCCAGAGTCAGAGATTAAATAAGCATTTCTTTTAATAATAATACCTGAAGAGGTAATTCCTGATGTTTCATATTGTTATGACATGAAGAAAAGAAAAGGAAACATAAAATGCTGTTGTTGTTGCAGTTAGTACTTACTGGGTTGATTAGTTTTGGTCTCAGATTTTGAAAGTCCTTCAGAATTGTTAAAAAAGAATCATGTTCTTCAGATTGCAGTCTATAAGAAATATTTGAACCAAGAATCAGTTTGACTAAATCATTCAATATTTGATGGATCTCTCTCTCCCCCCACCCCTTGCAGGCAAGCATTATCATGAACCAACACCACACTGGAAGTCAACATGCCCTGACACTTGTTATGGATGGCTTATCTGAGTTTTCGTAATGTTTCACAGTAGACTTCTGTATTGATGGTCGAACCACACTCCATGAACTTCACTAGTAGAACTCCTTTCGCATCTTCACATTTGGCAGGATTTTTTTATGGCACCACTTCTGGTGTGGTGTTGGTTCACAACAATGCTCGCCCACACACCTCTAGACGTACCCAAGGACTTTTGAAGTAGTTCCATTGGGATGTTTTTGATCATCCCCCCCCCATACCCTAGATTTGGTGCCGAGCGACTACTACTAAGGAATTTCAAATCTTGTAAGATGTTATGACAAGTACCTCAATTTGAATGGCAATTATGTCAAAAAGTAATGTAATGTTGTAGTTTTCTAATGTGTATATTAAAAGTTCTGTATCTGCGTGGAAGGAAGAAAGGAAGGAAGGAAGGAAGGAAGGAAGGAAGGAAGGAAGGAAGGAAGGAAGGAAGGAAGGAAGGAAGGAAGGAAGGAAGGAGAGGGCAAGACTGCGTTTGGTCATAAGAGTGCTGAGACTCTCTGTGAGGGAAAACTGGACTGATATCAAATGAAGCACATCTAGGCAACCTGAAAAGTAGCCTATACATTTAACTATTCTTTATGCAATCTGCAGAACCACACACACAGAGAGCATGGATATTCAGTGGGTGGGGAATGGGGATAGGTGGATGGTGATATCAGATATATCATTATACTTTGGCATACATGATGCCCATTCCATTATTCACATTGTTTGTGAAATGATATAGTGATGCAATATGGCATTATTGTACCTGGTACAAGAAGCCATAATGAAGGCTGAATCTCCTTTTCCTCACTGTTCAAGTGATTGGCAGCCAACAAATGCCTAGCAATTCTCCATGCAACTTTGCTGCAAGAGTTTAGCATTCAAATTAGCTTCTTTACAATATGTTTTTTTAAAAAGTGGAACAATAAGTGGCTGCAATAGCATTGATGACAGCTGACATTATGATTTGATTTAGCATAAAGTACAGAACTGAGTTTAGTGCAGTCAGTGTTGACTGCTTGATTCTTCCCAACCAGATACAGAGAATTCTCAGAGATGACAGGATGTGTAGAGCACCTTGGCGCAAGCTGATCCGATATTCTCCTGCCATTAAGGGGATGGGAAATCAGTCTTTAAGTCCATGAACTAGGCTGGATATAAAGGCTTCCCCTGCTCTGGACTCTCACCAAAGCCTTCATTCTCTGTCTAAATTACAGACTTGAAAATTACAGCTACGGATTCAGTCCAAAGTGCTGTTCCTCAAACATGACAGATGAACTCTACAAAATATGTATCATTAAATGATGTTCTAAGAAGGAATGTGTAAGTGGGAGTCTCAAAATGTCTACCTATTTTAATTAAGAATAGACTTGTGACATCTGTAGGCTTCAGATATGCCTGCCTCCCATTCTCACCAATCAGGAATTCTATTGATTTCTTGGCTATCTCTTCTGCAGCATACTGGGCATCCCTTCCTTTTCTACCCACATACCAGAACAGAGTTGTAAGTCCTTTTTGCCATAGGCTAACCCCTATGCTAAGCCAAAGGGATCATCTCCATAAATTGCAGTAGCAGCAAAAAAAAGTAATCTGGAGAAGAATTGAGGTGCATAGGGTTGAAGGGATGAATTTGTGTGTGAATTCTCCAGTCCACAATAAAGGAATCTGAGATTCATTGGGAAAAAGATGCAGTTGATACAAATAGTTTTTATTTCACATTTACACTAGCATTCAAGCTTAAATAATTCTGATCTGCTTTCTTCCTAGATCTGTTATTTCAGGCTCTTATAAAAACTTCTTTTTTAATAAGTATTTTTTTATGCATAAGAATTATAAGATATAAAAGCAGTAATCTGCTCCATGTCATAATATTTGAAAGCTTTGGCATTATTAATGATCTTGTTGCTAGACAATTAACCTGTTCAAAGGTAATGTCTGTTCAAAAAAAATGTTCTATGGCTAGGCTCAAAAGGTTGAATTCATTTTGCAAAGTGATGAAGATAAAAATGGTTAAAGCAGTTTTGCACAGGACTCAAAGAAAATTAGGGGGCGCTTGGAAGCAATGCTATTTTTTATTTTTTACAAAGATTTTAAAAAAAATATTTTTAAGCAGTGTCTCTCACACAGTGCAGATTCCAAAAGTGGAAAGTAACATATATGCACACATGCACACACACAAACACACATATACACACATGCATACATACACATATACATATACCTAACATACACATGTACATATACACACACACATCCATACATTCATACATACAGTGGTACCTTGGTACCTAACTGCTCTGATACTCATCAAATTTGGTATTCAACGCATTTTGATGTGAAAATTTTGTCTCGGTACTCATCAATTGTTTGGTACTCAATCTACAAGCTAGAACTTGCTGGTGTTGGCTGCTTTGTGACTCATTATATTATTAATTATGGGAAAAATTTGTTTGTTACTCATCACACCTCCCAGAACCAATTAACAAGGAATACTGAGGTACCACTCTGTGTATGTATGTGGGCATGTATGATGTGTGTGTGTGTGTGTGTGTGTGTGTGTGTGTGTGTGTGAAGATATGTCATCAGCACAAAATTGATTAGCAGGAATAGAGCATAGGTTGATAGATATATAGATGAATGAATGGATGAGTGGAGAGATAGAGATAGAGATAGATAGATAGATAGATAGATAGATAGATAGATAGATAGAGAGAGAGAGAGAGAGAGAGAGAGAGAGAGAGAGAGAGAGAGAGAGAGAGAGAGAGAGAGAGAGAGAGAGAGAGAGAGAGATTGGTACTGATATATTAATATATTGTATGTTGAACTATATCCATTTTAACTGGTGCTGTACAGTTGCTAATCAATTTTGTGCTGATCATGTATTTTCATTTTCAAAAATAAGCAAACAGAAAAAAACATTTTATCTACCTAAACTATCAGTGGTTGATTTTTTATGAGCTTGATATATATTCCTATTGATCCACCTTAATTTACATGCAAAAAATATTTTTTGAGCAAATGCACAAAGATCTATTATGTGTCTACTCAAAATATGTTTTCCACACGTCCAACTAACATTTAAGGCAGAAAGTCAGATGGGCTGTTCATCATTTGTCAATAGGTACAAAATGTTAGTAGTGGTAGTTGTAAATGGATTCATTATATTTATCATTTATAAGTTCCTCTTTGTCACCATCACTCCCCCCAAAATTCCTAAAAAACATATAACTAGAACAACAAATCAATGTATATTAAGAATAGGATATTTTATACTTTAATACCAGATGTTTCAATGAATCAATCTAAAAATATTATGTCTCATGTTCCCATCAATAACATTAGATTCTCCAGTAGCACTTCTGAAGAAGGTAGGCAGTTTTAGGGAGGAGACAGTTCTCTGAGTATCTTGGAAAAAAGCAATTTAGGATTTGGGGGCATTGCTACCATGTAATAAAACTTAGAATGTATTATTGCTGGTATTTCTTTAGATTTGTTCTATGCCTTCAGCCATCAAAGTAGTTCAAGTACTTTGTTTTTCTAACCCTTTGGAGGAGGAAAGAAAGAAAGAAAAAAAGAAGAAAGGAGGGAGGGAGGAGGAAGGAAGGAAGGAAGGAAGGAAGGAAGGAAGGAAGGAAGGAAGGAAGGAAGGAAACCTGATTTCAGTAAAAAAAAAAAAAAGGAATATTATTTAGGAATAATATGCTCAGATGGTTCACATCTCCCCAACCTCTATATCCTTAATGAAAGATAAAAGATTCATACAATCTGAAAAGAAAACAGAGTAATGAAGTAGTTGATTTTTTTAATCCCATCTTTATTATTTTTAAAAATAATTCGGGGTGTGTGGGTGTGTGAACATACCTAATACACTTTGCTCCTCCCATTTCCGCCACAACAACAACCCTGTGAGATGAGCTAGACTGAGAGAGAGTGACTGCCCCAAAGTCTCCCAATAGTTTTTATGGCTAAGGCAGGATTAAAACTCAGTGTCTCTTGTTTTTTAGCCTGGTGCCTTAATCATTAGACTAAACTGGTTCTTATTATCTTATTATCTAATGACTAAAAAAAATACTGTGAAGTATTGTGCAATCTTTCTAGATATACTACAGCAAAATCTAAATTTTGCAGCAATGGATCTAAATTTGCTAAATTTATGATTATTTGTTTATATAAAAAAAGGTGTTACCTACTCAAATATCCAGAGATCAGTTTCATTAAGCAGGTAGTCCTTGCTTAATGACTAGTTGCTTAGCAACCATTTGAAGTTATGACAGACCTCCCCAGAGCTACTTACGACCCAGTTCTAGTGTTCTGATGGCCACACCACCCTTTAGTCATGTGTATTGCATTCTGGGTGCTTGACAGCCAGCTTGCATTTATGGCCATTTGCACCATTCTGCAATCACGTGACTGCAATTTTTAGCATTTTTTGCTGCTTTCTGGCACTTCTGTTTTCCAGCAAAAAAAAAAACATCTTTGCTTAATGACCATTGCATATGCTTAATGACTGCAATCTTTGCTGGACAACTGCCACAAAAAGAGACTGTAGAATCAAGCACAGTAATATGATGATCTGCCACCATGACTTAACAACTCCTAACTCCAGGCTCAGTTAAGATCATAAGCCAAGGATTGCCCATATTCTTCTACGTAAGAGCAAATATTTATTTTACAGTGGAAAACCAGTAAATAAAAGAGAAAGCTTAACTTCTACTACCCAGTTCCTATAACTGATTTTTTTTGTACAGGTTTACTGAATGCAGGCTTAGCCGATTCATTCTTTTGATGGGCCCATGTTTCTGAAGTTGTTTCTGATCCTTTGGGTTTCATCCTTGCCCAGGAGTCATGCAAAATCATCTGAATTGTTCTAATATTATTTTATATGATCCCTTGAAAGTTTTCCATATATTTCCATGACATTTAGCTCAGTCAATAGCAAGAAAAGACTGATTTAATCACCTAAGTTTTATTGTCTATTAATACTTGCATAAAACCTTGATGTAATCGCAAGGTAGATTTCTTGGAGTTCAAAAGTATAATTTACAACATTGAGATGGAAATTTTCTAAGACAGAAGTAATTTAATTTGAATTTGTTTCATTGAACCTGTTAGCAAAAATAGCTTGCAGCAAGCACAAATCAGTTCAACGATCACTGCAATATGTCACAAGCTTTTTAAAATAAATACTGTAAATGCATATCCCTATTTTTTGTGATCTTTCAACACTCTGTGATTTGAACGGCAGAGACACATAGCAAATGAACAACGTAGACTGATGCTCTGGGTAATCATCTATTATCATTGTGCTGGGAATATTTTATCACAGTAGATTATTGCTTTATTAACACCACAAACATAAATGTTCCATGTTATATATTTAAAGGCTCACATGCAACAGCAGACAAAAAGATAAAAAGAGAGACGGACTGCTTATGAAAAGTCTTTTTTTAAAAAAGTAGAAGGGAAACAAAATGACTTGTATTTTACATTTCTCAGAATTATATATTGCTTTCTCCTTACCTTAGTGATATGTCTTCCATATATACTTGCTCATCTGAGGAGCTACCTTTCCTTTGACTGATTATAGGCATAAAACATAAAGTAGCTGGACAAGGTGATTGTGTTATTTGTGCCTGCATGTTTCTCCTACACAAACAGAACCATCCTTTTCATATAATTAGTTTGGAATTCATGTGTTCAACTTCCCTTTGTTTCATGGGTTATCCATATAGTCAATAAATTGAACTGTAAACTGCCCAGAGTCATTGATTGAGAGGGGCAGCTATAGAAATTAAACAAATACATATATTCCACAAAGACTATGTTAGATCATATTAAATTCCTTTTCAATAGGATTCTAACAAATTGAAGTATACTATACTTGATTAGGGATAAAGTAAGGGTTAACTTAAGGTGCAACTAGAAGTGACATATTTGTTTCTCTTTTACTGAAAAGTAAGCACAGATTATTAGATTGGGAATTTAGCATAGGAGATAAGGAGCCTTTAACTCTCCATTTGTAGTCCCAGTCCAAATAAGAACATAATATGGGGTAATTTCCAGATAAAACAATTTCCACTCTAGATGAAGCCCAGCTCCTTCTCATCTGCAAAGATTGGCCAAACTAAATTTTCATATTCTGAAAAGAAGAATACAATAGTATGTTAAAATTTCCAATGATTTCACAAATATCGAAGAATTTTTTCCCGCTTACCAAGCCTCTAGCTTAGGGACGTCAAACTGCCAGCCCGTGGGCCAGTTGCATCATGCGGAGGCTGTGCCCACCCCAACTCCAGCAGTGCAAAAAAAATCACAGCAAGTTTTACACCTGTGCTCTAGATGAAAGATTTGGAACAATGTAAATGCTTTCTTGGAGGAAGTGTGTTGTCTCTTTACCTTGATGAGGAGATTCACCCTATCTCAATGGTCAGTGTATCAACACAATGCATAATCAACAAGCACATGGCACCATTCATATACTTTATAGAGCTGTAGTACATCTTACGGTTCTGTAATACAGGTAAATACACATTTTCTAACTGTACATTTAAACTGAATGAAAAAAAAACACAAAGAAAAGAAACAAAGGGCACCTTGTAATCAGTTTCTATGTTAAAACATAAGCAATATTGTCCATGGCAATCCATTGGCAGTATTTGCAACATTTGGCCCAATATTATTTTGAGCTTCGAGACACCTAATTTATTAGAAGCAATTACTATAAATTACAAGGCAAAACTCCTTCATGGATTACTGCCTTGTTGTGGTGAAGGGACTTGCGTAACTCAATGAAGCTATGAGCTATGCCATACAGGGCCACCCAAGATGGACAGGTCATAGCAGAAAGTTCTGACAAAATGTGATCCACTGGAGAAGGAAATGACAACCCACTCCGGTATCTTTGCCATGAAAACCCCATGGACAGTACCAAAATTGGACTGCAAGGCGTTCAAACCAGTCAGTCCTAGAAGAGATTGACTGCAACTGCTCTTTAGAAGGCCAGATCCTGAAGTTGAAACTCGAATACTTTGGCCACCTAATGAGAAGGAAGGACTCACTTGAGAAGAGCCTAATGCTGGGAAAGATTGAGGGCAATAGAAGAAGGGGACGGCAGAGAATGAGGTGGCTGGATGGAGTCCCTGAAGCAGTAGGAGTGAGCTTAAATGGACTCCAGAAGATGGTAGAGGACAGGAAGACCTGGAGGGTGTGTCCATGGGGTCGCGATGGGTCAGACACGACTTCGCATCTAACAACAACAACAAGGCAAAAAAATGCTTACAGCTCAGTAATAAACCAATTTGATAACCTTCTTCTGGTACTTGAGGGTCTGTCAGAGAGAAGAGGGGTTTGACTTATTTTCCAAAGCACCTGATTGGAATTATCCAATCTGGAACCAAGGAGAAATTTCCTGACAGAAATAACAATTAATCATTGGAATAGCTTGCCTCCCATAATTGTTGGGGTTTCATCACTGGAGGTTGGGCAGGGGCTTGGACTAGAAGGCCTCCAAAGACCATTCCAGCTCCATGATTCTATTATTCTATGACATCAAATCTTCCCCTGCAAACCTTGGTATTCATTTGCCTGTATCTGTGACCTACTAGTAAGCAGCTTTTATCAAACCTTTAAGGAGAGCTGAGAAATCTGCTCCTGTAGATAGTTGAAGATTTTCAAGACTGATGTCAGTCCTTTTGCAGTAGACCAGGTTAGGAAATTTAAGCAAAACTATAATTCTGTCTTATTGATATAGGCCACCGTAACAGAATCTTCAAAATTTGGCAGCATGTCTTTCTGAATTCAAAGATAATCAAAGTGGGACAATCACATATTTCATACACTTTCCTGTTTTCCCAATCTATGCTCACATTTTACTATCAGATGCTCCATATTTTCTCTAGGCCATCTCATCACTTATCTACTGCACCATGCAAAAAAGATGCAATCAAACACCCATCGAGTAATAAAATACCGGAATCCTACACCAAAATATGTTGCTGCTGAAAATGAAATGAATCAGTAGCATGCTAGCTCTACTTCAAACAATTAAAGTATTCAGTGCAATTACATATCACCAGAGGCTATTGGAGAACTAAAGCAAGGAATGTATAAGCACCAGGAATGACTAACTGCAGCGAAGTAGGAGTTTTATTTCCTTAAAAGTGCTATAAAATGGTCAGTTATAACAACTGTGAAGCATCTCTGTGTTTTTTTTCCCTGTAGAGCAAAAATAATTCCTTGTGGAAGAGTTCAGCTGCATAAGGAACTGTAAGGAACTGAAAACTTGCATGTTTTCCAGGAATAATGCTTAGAGTCAGATGCTGTTCCTCCATGTTGTACAAAATGAACGATGGAAGATAATCTGTACAAATTATTTTCAAATATGACCACTTGGTGCCCTAAAGATGTAGAACAGCATGTCAAACTCGCAACATCACGTGACATTGCACGACGTATCGCGACTTTTTCCCCATTGCCGGCAATGGGGTGGACACGGTTTTGATGTGACAGATCCAGCCTGTGGGCCGGCAGTTTGACATGCCTGATGTAGAAAGACATATATAATACAGAGTTAAGGAAGGAAAAAATATGTTTCTGATTCTAAAATTCCTTCTTTTTTTCTCATTCTGATCATAATGTTCTGAAGAGAGATTCTATGGTAACAAGAATCTGTTTTCATATCTCTGTGCAGATTGGTATGCTGTGATGCTTCTTCAGAGGTAATGTGGCACAGTAACCAAGCACATGTCAGATGCAAAGAGGAATGCTTAATCATGATAATGAGAAAATTGCACAGACAATCTAATTGGCATGCACCTGCTAAATAGATATCCAGCATGAATCTCAGACTGTGATTCTTAACTTGAAAGGAGGAGTGGTTCACACATTCACATACATCACTTAATTACCCAGCACTTGATTATGGTACACTTAATGAGCCATAGCCAAATGTTTAACCGGCACCATTAAAAAGACTTGCATTTGAAGTGACATTGAGTGAAATGAAATAGGGCAAGATCTTCAATTTCTCATCTACCCAAAGCAAGCATCTCTTGATGCCATAGCCAGCAAGGGTGGGGACAAGCAGATATTAATGAGGCAGCCCTAACTTTAAAGAAAAAAAAATGTGCACAATATATTTCTCTGGGTTTGTTAAAATTAGGTTGATAAGTTATGCTTCAGTTGAAGCAGAGAGATTTTTTTCTCTCTCTCCCTTTGTGCCATTATCAAGCAGTGACCTACAACAGATGGTGGAATTCAATAGAACGTCTACGGCTTTCTGCCATATCTCAGTGTTATATTCATCACACTGCTTTTTTTGAAAATGCCAGATGTTGAAGTCTGAACTGGACAGTGTGGGTTTGAATAGCTTTTCCTTCTTATGCATGACCATGAATCAGAGATGAATGTCAACATTTGGGAAACTTGTACATTATATCTTTGGAAATGGAAACTTCAGTTCCCACATTCATAGGACTGAAGATAAAATGAAGAATTGGTTCAACTATACTATACCAATATGATTACAGCAATATATAAACAGAAAACCACCCTTCTTTTCCTTCCTCTTCCAGTCAGTTAGCTAGATCTATATATGTTTTCTAAAACATACATGATAGAACCTACTCACATTCTATATAGAAGGGAAGAGACTTTTGGGGGAAGAAATATTTTTCTTTCTGAATTTGACTTTGAGCAAAAGTACGTTACATTTTCTGACTTTGAGGGAAACTCAGTAGAAGAAGTCAATCATCAGGGAAGATCATTCTTTTAAAAAATAATAATAAAAGTATGCCAATGTCTTAAGGAGCGAAATTTCATAGGTCCCCAATCTTAGCTGGTAAATTAGTGCCTATAAATAGCCAGAAGAGGATAAATAGCTATTTATCCTCTTATAACAGGAGTAAATACAAAGAAGTAGGCTTTGTATTGGCGGTGGAGGATGGGCCACAGCGAGTTGTCCCATTCCATTTAGTTAAGCCTGTCACAATATTTTGTTATTTTTCATCTAACATTGATGGCGTGGAAATGACAGTGAGATGGCAATTGGTGGCTGTAAAAAAAAAGAGGATCCAAGAGTCATATCTCTGAAGGTTGCAAATAATTATTTTCTGCTTTTCATATACTATTGTGAATACTCCCTATTCCTTACAAGCTCTTCACAAACCAAGAATAAGTCGTCTCTCCCACACTCCCACCTCCCATTCCCCAAAATTGTTCTTCCTTTTGGTGGACCTAATTTACAAGAAAATTACTCTAAATATCAAATCCATAGATTAGCTAAAAATGCTCTTTTAAAATAAATGTCTAAAATAACAATCTTTTAAAAGTGATTATTACGTGATTCATTTTTTGTGGGTTAATTTAAATGACATTATCCTTCAGGATTATATTTATACTGAATTACTTCCTCTCTCCCATTTTACATTGTGTTCTTGTATTTTATTACTTCCTTAAAATATATTTCAGTCAGCTAACTTTTGATAGAATAAATGAGTTAATTATGGCTGCGCTCCATTTATAGTTTTTTCGATGTTCAGTTTTAAAATGTCTTTTTCTGTATATGTCAGGATTGTCTATATATATAATAGCTAAGTAAACTTCTTTAGAGTTCCTTTATTTCAATATATTTGCAGCACACCAACATATTTAGAAATCTTGGCTGGTGATCCAAGCAAAGAACAAATCTAGAAATTATTCAGAAAAAAATGAGGGTCATAGATATGTCTAACCTACCAAAGAGAAGAATCAGGGGACATAATAGCTATCTTCCAATACTTGAGGGGTTGCCACAGAAAAGAGGGGATTGACTTATTCTCCAATACCAGAAGGCAGGAAAAAAAATAATGAATGGAAGCTGGTTAAAGAGAGAGGCAACTTAGAAGTAAGGAGAAATTTCCTGTCAGTGAAAACAATTATCAATGGAATTGCTTGCCTCTAGAAGTTGTGGGTGCTCCATCACTGGAAGTTTTTAAAAATAGACTGGACAAAATCTGACCAGGATGGTATAAGGCCTCCTGCCTTGAGCAGGGGTTTGGACTAGAACATGGCTGGCTCATGAATTCTGGGAGTTGAAGTCCAAGAGTCATAAAAGAGCCAAGGTTGCCTACCCCTGGACTAGAAGATCTCCAAAGTTCCTTCCAGCCCTGTGATTCTATGTTATAACTGAAGTGCCCTTGTGTGAAACACCAAGGTACCCATACATTCCCAAAGGTTCAGTGTAGCTGTACAAAACTGATTCACACAATCACATGCATGTAAAGCCATACCAGGAGACATGTTGTTGGCTCCACATACACAGTCCAAGAAAAACCTTGAAAGACTCACCCAGGCCTTCCATAAAGTGCAGCAGGAGTGTTGGTAATGTGCTTCATAAAGCAACCCTTTTAATAATTTGTCCAGCCCTCACATTATCTGTCAATTTTGGGCTCAATTGTGGTCGCAAGTCAAGGACTACCTGTAATTGTATCAAATCCAAGGAGCAGACCTGTTTGTAATTCCTACCCTTCACTGCTGGCTCGGTGCTTACATTAATTATAAGCAATTTGCCTAAGGGCAGGAATTTGGACATTATTCTTGCACGGCATGATGCTGTCCAACTGATCCTTACAAATAAAAGTGAAATCCATTCCCTTTATTAAGATCTTCACATCACAACTGGGAGATGGGGAGGAGAAAAGTGAACATGTAGATATTGTATGCTTCAAGTCTTTCTTGGGTGGCTAATTGATTTTGGGTGGAAAAAGCAGACATGATTAGCGTGACTCATCAGGAAGTACTGATCTCCTCTGACAGCCATATCTTATATTTTCAATTAATGATTATCAATGCAGAATTATGTGGGTGAGAAAAGCAGAACAAAACTTTTACCATACACAGACACACAAAGAGAAACAGACACACAGAGACACAAGAGACACAAGAGAGACAGGCACAGACACACAGACACACAGACACACACAGACACACACACACACACACACACACACACACAGAGAGAGAGAGAGAGAGAGAGAGAGAGAGAGAGAGAGAGAGGGGTCTAAAAGGCATCAACTTCCTAAATTATAAAGCAACAGAGATCCCTAGTGGAGACTTCCTGTATAAGCAGTTAGCTTTGCATATTTCAATAGAATAGTTTGCTTCAACAAAGATTGCGAATAAAATATCTTGTGTCAAATGGGAGGGGGAGGTGATTTTTGCATCAAGAACATTTCATCACAGTTATAAGAGTAAGGAAAGGAGTGGGAGAAACATACACACTAGGAAAAGATGAGCCCTCGAAACTAGTACTTATCTATTTTATTTTTCTGAAGCAGTGTTGATAGCCAGGCAAAAAGCTTCCCAGCTCTGGAAATGGGTTTTATTTTTCTCTGAATGGCTATGATTGAGAGGTGGTGCAAGACAGAGAAAGACAGCATGGCTTTGACAGATATACAGAGACTCCTTTTCCTTTGTTAAATCATGTCACTCACTTTCTCCATCTGGAAAAATCAACTCGGAACATACAATAATTAAATACTAAAAATCTATACTGTTAGAGGAAAAAGGATCTTGGATACTTACAAAAAGCAATAAAACTGCAAACGTAGGCCAAATGATCAGATAGCTCTTGAAACTGAGGTTTACAATTAGGCAGAAAATAAGTCTTCATTATACCTGTCAGTTATAGAAGGATGTGAAGAGGAAGTATTATATAAATGCCTAAATCTTTCGTTCATAATGTTAATATCTATAAACTCACTATTAGAGGATGCATCCATGCTGTTATGCAAACCATGAAATGGATTCTGAAATAAAGTATATTTTTAAAGAAAAAAATCAAATATATAATTTCATTAGAATGAACTGCATATGTTTGCAGGTGGTTGAATTATTATTGATTCTTTAAGTTTTAGGTCTGATGCTGCATCTATCCTCTGATTGTGAGTCTCTTCCCTACCCTTGCAGATGATAATGTTATGCATATTTTATTTTATTGCACCTTTTATGAAGAGTTCTGTACTCTTTTACTGCAATTCTCAGGCTGCTCAGAGCAATTTTACATGTCTTTACTTCCATCAGACCAAAATGATTTTATCTTGCAGAATGTGGCAAAATTCTGCAGATTGTACCTAGATCAACGTTCATTTCAGCTGTTGAATGAAGTTGAGCATAATTGAATTCTTGTGTTGCTTATGTTGTGTGCCCTGTTTTGAGTAATTCTATAATTTACTGATTTTATGCTATTGTGTAACAATAAAACATATATGTAGAAAATGAATGAATGAATGAATCATTGAGTGAGTGAGTGAGTGAGTGAGTGAGTGAGTGAGTGAGTGAGTGAGTGAGAGAGTGAGTGAGATCAGACAGAATGGTGTTAAAGCATAAACCATATCAAGGGAAACATGAAAGCAGTATTCCAATATTTGAGGGGTCAATCTATTTTCCAAAGCACCAGAACAAAAGACAAGAAACAATAGATGGAAATTAATTAAGGAGAGAAGCAACCCAGAACTTAGGAGAAATTTTCTAATGGTCAGAACAATCAACCAGTGGAACGGCTTGCCTTCAGGAGTTGTGGATGCCCTAATACAAGAAAATACTGGGCAGCCATTTGTCTGAAATGGTATAGGATCTCCTGCTTGAGCAGGGGGTTGGACTAGATCAGGGATGTCAAACTGCCGGCCCACAGGATAGATGTGTCATGCAGAAACTGCACCCACCCCATTGCGGGCAATGGAAAAAAAGTTGTGATACATCACGACATGTCACGTGACGTTGCGAGTTTGACACCCCTGGAGTAGATGATCTCCACAGTCCCTTCCAATTCTGTTATTCTGTTAAGTTGAAAAAAATAATCCAAAGATCCAATTGATTTTAATATCCAGTGACATTATGAGACAATTTTCCATATAATATCAGAAACAAAAATCATGGCCTACAGATTCTAGTGTTGGACTTTAAGGAGCCAGAGATAACACATAATCAGCCAGATGTAATCAACAACCTGTGTTGAGAAATGGATGGCAGTCTGCTACAAAAGGGCAGGAGTAAAACAAGCTCCTGATTTAAACTTTGGGACACACATACATAAATCCAGACTTTTAGTCTTCACAAAGGCTTCACAAGTGCCAGTCTTCCCATGAGAGGATCAGGAGGCAGAGAAAGAATGATTAGAGGTAATCTCAGATACTGTTTGAAGAACTATGTGGACTCAGCATTTTAAAATAAAACTTTAAAGGCTAAAATCGATACAACAAATTGGCAAAGATATCACCAAATCTAAGAAGTTGCCAGACTTGTTATTGAGAGTCTAGACAAACTGCAACGCAAAAAGGCTTTCTGGAGATAACCAAAGATGTGACCAGATTTTTTTTTTTTTTTAAAAAAGGACAAGGTACATGTTGGCAAAAGAAAACAAACTTAAAATAAGGGGAAGGGGGGAATAATGTGAGAATTTAAACATTTTTAAGCATTATTAATACATCTCTCAAACCAAAACATAAAAGAATGCAAGTATTAAAACTGAATATAGGAGGATTCTTGTAACTTCTTTAAAAACTCCAACTGTGAAAGCTGTATTTCCAGTTTATCTAGGGAGGACAGTTTGATCTGCACATACAGTAAGTTTATCTACCATTGTCTTTCTCAGGAAGTATGGAACGTTACCTCATGATGGAACATGTCTATTATGCTTATGTATATTAAGTATATTAAGGTTTTCAGATCTGGGCTGTAAAACTCCAGACAACAACTGGATGACAGCTTTGCATCTCTTTCCTACTATTAGTATTCCTCTGTATATATTACCTTCACTGATGGGAAAGATTCCTATTAGCATAATCTGCTACACATTTGGAATTTTGCATCCCAGTGCCCCACAACAGAACATTTGAGGCCAAATTCATCTATTAGAATAGAACAGAATAACAGACTTGGAAGGCATCTTGGAGGTCTTCTAATCCAACCCCCTGCTCAGGCAGGTAACCCTATACCACTTCAGACAAATGGTTGTCCAATCTCTTCTTAAAAACTTCCAGTGTTGGAGCATTGACAATTTCTAGAGGCAAGTTGTTCCACTGATCAATTGTTCTAACTGTCAGGAAATGTCTTCTTATTGCTAAGTTGCTTTTCTCCTTGATTAGTTTCCATCCATTTCTTCTTGTCCTTCCCTCACATGCTTTGGAGAACAGCTTGACTCCCTCTTCTTCATGGCATCCCCTGAGATATTGGAACATTGCTATCATGTCCCCCCTTGTCCTTCTCTTCATTAAACTAGACATACCCAATTCCAGCAACTGTTCTTTATATGTTTTAGCCTCCAGTCCCCTGATAATCTTTGTTGCTCTTCTCTGTACTCTTTCTAGATCTCAACATCTTTTATACATTGTGGTGACCAAAACTGGATGCAGTATTCCAAGTATGGCCTTACCAAGGCATTATAAAGTGGTATTAACACTTCACATGATATTGATTCCATCAAGGGGAAAAAAATGTTATCCTCATCCAGTTTCTCTTTTTTACTAGTTTTTGGAACTAAGTCCTGTGCCCATGATCAGATGAAGCAATAAACATCATTTTTTTGCTGTGGTTTCTCTGGTACCAGACTTGGTAGTTGGGGTTAATACAGTATTCCTATCCTTACTAAAGTTGGGAGATGGGTGACATAGAAATTTAATAAAAAATGTAAGGGATGGTCTGAATCTGAGGTTATGTACTTTCTACTAATAATAGAAAATTCTATTGAAATTTCCACAAACATTCCTAATTCTGCTTAACTTCAATTGCTGTCAGAAAATCCTATGTTTGAATTATGGTCAGGGTTAATTTGGCATGGTTACCTATGTTGATCTAGAGCAGGGGTAGGGAACCTTGGCTCTTTTATGACTTGTGGACTCCCAGAATACCTCAGTCAGCATGGCTGGTTCAGGAATTCTGGGTATTGAAGTTCACAAGTCATAAAAGAGTCAAGGTTCCCTATCCCTGGTCTAGAGCATTGACAGTTCTTAAAATAATTAACCCTATTCCCATCACCGTAATGTGATGATTCCTCACTTTATATTGCATTACATTATCAGTGGCGTTATCACTGGTTTTTCATATGTGACTCTCTAGTCAGTTAAACAACAACAACAACAACAACAACAACAACATAGGAATGGTCTGGCAACCTTCTGAATAGAGATTTTATTTATGAAATCCCACTTTATTAATTTCCTTACCTTACTCTGGCAAATATGCTATTCTCTATCTTTTTCTTATACTGCAAAATATTGCCTTAAAGTTCTTATCTATTGCTGATTCTAGCACTTGCTGTTTAGGCTGGCCATGTTAGCGCCATGTTGGAAGGGACTAGATTAAAGAAAGGAAAAATATATGTCAACTATTGGAAACGTCAGGAATACCCAGATTAGATCAACTGCTTATTGTACAAACAGAAGGTTAAAAAGGACAAGACAAGCCAATTTGCCTAATCTACATCAAATCATACTTTTCTACTTACCTCATATATTTTTTCTTTACTGATTCAACAGATCATATTTAATCAGCTGGATTTCCAGCCTGAGGAAATGGTTTTCAGATTCTTTAATATTTTGTAGAAATTAACTCCTTTCATGATTACATAAGTGGTCTACTATAAACAATGCAGTAAGAATTGCAGAACATATATTATTCCAATGAAGCCACAAAGAAAAAATGCAAAAAAATAAATAAAAATAAATTAAATTTATTTGCCTGAAAGCTATAAACTTTGGAAATGAGGTCTCTTCAAGGGAGAAGCAATAAATATAAAAACTCTATGTCTTTCTGTTGAACTTGCCAATACATTATGAATTAATACCAATGTAATTATGGCCCAAGACATAATTAGTATTGAGCCTATAAAGAAATAGGTGTAATATATAATAATAATAAAAAAGATGGGAGAAAGTTCTTAATTAAAGGATACATGGTCCGCCTTTTGTATACCAATTTCAGAGAAAGATTATATCTCTGTGTGCATGTGTGTGTGTGTGTGTATAACAAAATACTCTTATGCAACTTTCCCTAACACTGTATTTCATTTACTTTCCTCTAGCTTTTCAAATGGGCATTGATCTTTATATTACATTTTAGCTTGCTAAATGGTTATCTGCATTCATCCTCTCTATCATAATAATTAAAATATAGTTAGCATCTAAGAAATAATGCTATATGTGTGCATTCTGAAGCCTTGTAAGACTTCTGGATTTCATACTTGTCTACCCATGAAATATATGATTAGAACCTACTGCTGAATGCAATGAAGTCTACTTAAAATTCAAAACATGGTCATTGTTTTACAGTCTTGTCTTGCCAATTTCCTTTGCCAGGAAAGCAGTAGCTTATTCGTATAGTATCGCTCTGCACTGCAATTAGATTCTTATCTAAAAGCTATCTTGTATTTTCTGGATCATGTATTGAAGAACTGTTCTCATGCTGATGCCATTCTGGGAAGCCTATCTGTGTATTTTGTTAGTGTTTCATCCAAGTCTTCTATTGGGTTTTTGAGGGAGTGTTGTTTGTCTTGTTTGCTTGCTTTTAAGAAGCGGTTTTCTCTGAGATGAAAAGTTAAGGCATATAAATGAGATCACGCATGCAGAAAATCTATTAAAAACACCAGTAATTCATGGCTAACAGCCCAAGGAAGAAGTCAGCCTGTCAAAGGAGAGCAAGTAGCATGACTCCAAATAAAATTGCTAAAATGAATACAAAAGTCCCAAGAACATTCATTGTTCACACTGATTAAGAAAACCAGGCAGAACAAACTGTTTATGGCCTTAACTTTGAGCTAAAAACAAACATTATTGTAGAATTGAATGTTTCCTATTGCATATTACTGTCTCCACTCACACCAAGATTCAAACCAAGTAGGAATCAATTCAGAAGCCTCTATTCTTGGGTGGAGGGGAAGTTACTCCAATAATAAGATTTGATAACAGTGGCAGAAGAATATCTCCATGTATCTTATCTGCTTGTTGAAGATAGCTATATCTGAAAAGTTGAGCTGTAGATCATCCAATGCATTGTTAATGCATAATTTGGGAGTATAGTCTGTCCTCACCTTATGACCACAGTTGGGGGCCAGAATTTTCATTGCTAAGCAAGGTGGTTGTTAAGCGAATTGCAGTCAATTTTATTACCTTTCCTGTCACAATTGTTAAGTGAATAACTGCACTTGTTAAGTGAGAGGTTTGGTTGTTAAATGATTCCAGCTTTGCTGATCAGCAAATGGTGATCACATGACCCCAGGATACACAACCATCATAAATACATGCCAGTTGCCAAGTGCCTGAATTTTGATCATGTGATCAAGGGGATGCTTTGATGTTTGTAAGTGTGAGGACTGGTCATAAGTCACTTTTTTCAGTGCTGTTGTAACTTCAATCAGTCACTAAATGAATGATTGTAAGTCATAAAGAGACAGCTGACTAGGTTATAGGAAGCCAGCTTCCTGTTATTCAGGACACTGCTTATAAGTGCTATGTGCTTAGAGCTCAAAGCATTGTTAGAGACCCCACACATCCACTTCATGGTCTGTTTCTGTTGCTCCCCTCTGGGAGGAGGTTTCAAAGTATTTATAGCAGAACTACTAGATTCTGTAAGGCCTTTGTTCCTTATGCCATCCATCTTGTAAATTCGTAGGATTCTATTTTCTCACCATGTATATGTATACATCTGAACTAGACTATGTTGTTTCTCTGGGCCACATATGCATTTGTATGTGGGTATATGCATAATTTTATTTTATTTTTGTTATGTTTATGCAATGTATATTAGAGGTGGTTACCCTTTGAGAGCTGTATGCAATGAAATCTCATTTTGAAGTATGCTGATTAGTGTACATTTAAAGTGACAATAAAGTTATTATTCTATTCTATTCTATTCTATTCTATTCTATTCTATTCTATTCTATTCTATTCTATTCTATTCTTTTGTATTTGTAGTGCCTGAAGGTCCTTTGCTCGTTTTTGCTGTAATGCCAGAGTTTTACCAAGTTTTCCTGGGTTTAGTAGGAAAGAGAGCTTAATGACTAGCTTGAGCAGGAAGCTAGTCTACAGCTTACCTGAGCTATTCCTGAGAATGAAGAAGTAGGTTTTAGAGCAGATATATAATAGATCATTTTTTGATTTTGAAACATTTGAAAGTATCAGAAGCAGCAGAAGGGTTTAATTTATTTTTTTATTAATTTACAGTATGTATTGCTTTTGTGCATTTTAACGTGGCTTTGATTCCTTTATGAAAATTCTCTGATGGGGGGGGAACTACAGTATTACAACTGATAAGGGGTGTTGCTACTGTGAAACTGCACATCAGTGCCAGTCTTAAAATATGAAGCGGCCACAGTGAGTGTCTCTCCAATTCAGTTTTAATGACCAAATGACTTAAGCAAGGTTGCATCTTGACTTCTTCCTGATAATATCTATACAACATTTATTGTAAGACCTAGAGGGATTGATTATGTTGCCTCCAGGCTGGCAGACAGAATACTTCTCATTTGGCTTTGTGTGAATGGGGCTGACATCTTGTCATTAACCCAGGGTGGCCTAAGGACATCCCACAAGGCCCTTGTTCAATACTGTTAAGAGGGGAGAGTAATTATTAACCAGCTGAAGACAAAAGCCATGATCTTCTCTAATAAGGTGAACCTATGACATAGAGCAAGTGAAATGTTACAAATACCTTGGTGCTTCATTTCCAAGCTTCTCAAAGGAGATTTGCTCATGTCAATTATGCTACCTTCATGTTTCACAAAAGGGCCAGGGCAGTATTCAAAGTCCATCAAAAAACAAAGATCAAACTTCATTCCTCCAGCTACAAAGTTATTTATTGCAGAACACAGTTGCTAATTGTTATATGGAACACAGTTTGGGTCTCTATTCCACCTGCAGGGAAAAAAAGGTTATTTTAAAGAAGTCTTTTCTTTCTTTCTTTTTCTTTCTTTCTTTCTTTCTTTCTTTCTTTCTTTCTTTCTTTCTTTCTTTCTTTCTTTCTTTCTTTCTTTCTTTCTTTCTTTCTTTCTTTCTTTCTTTCTTTTGACTCCTGGATATGCATGCAGTATATTACTCAGGTTAGAAGCAGGGCTGCCCCAAAGTGTGGCTAACTATGCTGTCAGCCTGGTTAAATCTTATGCTGGTACCAACAGGATTATTGCCATAAGTTGGACCATAAGAAAGGCTGAGCGCCAAAGAATTGAGGCCTTTGAACTACTGTATGGTGCTGGAGAAGACTCCTGCGAGTCCCTTGGACTGCAAGGCGTTCAAACTGGTCAGTCCTAGAAGAGATCAACCCCGACTGCTCTTTAGAAGGCCAGATCCTGAAGTTGAAACTCAAATACTTTGGCCACCTAATGAGAAAGAAGGACTCACTGGAGAAGGGCCTAATGCTGGGAAAGATTGAGGGCAATAGAAGAAGGGGACGACAGAGAATGAGGTAGCTGGATGGAGTCACTGAAGCAATAGGCGTGAACTTAAATGGACTCCAGAAGATGGTAGAGGACAGGAGGACCTGGAGGAACGTTTTCCATGGGGTCGCAATGGGTCGGACATGACTTTGCAATTAACAACAACAACCACCTCATAGTTTCAAATCCTCTCAGACTCTCTCCTAGGCAGTTACTATATTTAGGACTGATAAATCTAAGGAAGGACTAGAAGGCACTGAGTAATCATCTAAAACAGTTTTCAAGCCTTACCCATTACTTAGGAACTTACTCCCAATGCCTATCTGTGCTGACACCAATTGGCTTTTAGTCGAACTTCAATGCCTAGAATCAGCTTGGCTAACAGGTAGACTGGGGGAAAAAAACTTGTCTCCAAAGAGGCTTTGCTCATATGAATTGGGCAGGGCTGTGTTAATAGAACACAATTTGATTTACATAAGTTTTTGTTTTTTCGTCTAGGCTGATCCAGATTATTTTCCGACAACTTCTAGGAGTTGTACAGTTGTCACTGTAATATAAATTCAAAAAATTTGAATGCCTTTGGGTTTTTGCTCTGTTTTAGTCCTTGACTGTTCTAATGTTTGTTTGAGAGAGTTATTTTATATTTAATTTCCTATGCCCCTTCCGTAACATTGGGAATAAATAAACATAAATAAATAAACATCCATGTTCTAGATGTATAGTCATTTGGTCATTTGCAAACAAACAAGCAAAGCAAAACAAAATCATAGCAATGAGGAAAAACTGCCCTACTGCAAAGATGTAATTCCTCTGTTGCATTAAAATATCTTGGAAGGAGAGAGAGAGGGGGGAGAGGGGGAGGGAGGGAGAGAGGGAGGGAGGGAGGAAGGGAAAGAGAGAGAGAGAGAGAGAGAGAGAGAGAGAGAGAGAGAGAGAGAGAGAGAGAGAGAGAGAGAGAGAGAGAGAGAGAGAATAATTTCTTGGAATTAATACTGTAGGTGGCCACCATAAATAGATAGAAGAGTCCAGAAACTTGGAGGCAGTTGAAGCAGAAGGCAACGGGCAAATGCATGCCCAGAAGCTCTGTAGAGCTGCAAGTTTGGAAACAAAAAAAAAATGAGATAAGGTTTAATATGAGAATTGGTGATCATTTTTGGAATGTGCAACAATGAGGATGAGCTAGGAAGAACAATAAATAGCATTGTTCTACCTGAAATGTATGGAGAGAGACAAGGAAGGGATGGGAATTCTTTTTGATATTGTTACTGATGATGATGTTATTTCAACTGCTCCTAAATAGAAGGAATATCTTTCATGTGTGCTGTACACTTGTTTTGGTTACTGTTTTTATGCTCAACCTGTGAATATGTGCTTGCTTTGTCTTTTCATCAGGCTTGTTGGGTCTGTCTATCTCACACCATGTAAAATGTCATTTAAAGGCTAGTGACTAGATCTTTGTTAACCAACAACAACATAACCTCTCTACAACAGATTATGAACTATGCAGATTATGCCTGTGAACCAGAAGAAGGCTGAAAAGAGTATAGGACACAAAGGAAGTTCTCAGAGTGTCCTGCTGATTGTAAGTAAGCTAAAAAAGAATCCCTGAGCAGGACAAGTGCTATCAATTCTGAGTTCAAGCTTTTCAGCAAGCCAAATAATCTGAATTTCCAGCTGTGAATCTAGCCACTAGAAATGCTCTTCTCTATAGGAGGTAAAACCATTTGCAGTGCACAGATAACCCAGAGCCTTGGGGAAGAATGACAAGCAAGCAAAGGCCCAGTTAAGCATTTTAATAGAAGAGGATCAGTTATTCCATATAAGGAAAGAGGAGATGACATATGCTGTGCACTGCATGAAGGACAGATTAATAGCATGCTGATTCTCCTAAGAAGATTTTATACCAAATGAGGTTTGGCAGGGAAAAGCAAAGGCAGGACCATGTAAATACAATGCTAGAATTGATGGCAAAGCTGAATGATATTGGGGAACACCAAAAGTACAATTGTTTAATAGCTCTACTCTTTGGTAGCCTTCCCTGGAAACAAGACCAGAAGCTTCAGTATGACAATGGAGCTTAGTTTACAATAAGCAAACTGAGGATTTCCTAGAATAAATACCAAAAGACTGTTCTGCCTTTGCCTGAGAAAAAGAAGTAAGAAGACAAGAATATGCTGACTTGATAGTTAAATATACAGGTACTGTAGTCCTCAACTTACAATCACAATTGAGCCTAAAATTTCCAATGCTAAGCAAGTCAGTTGTTGAGTGAATTTTGCCTTATTTTGCAACCTTTCTTGCCTTGGTAAGGCCACACTTGGAATACTGCAATACTACTGGTTTTGGTAACCACAAAAAGATGTTGAGACTCTAGAAAGAGTGCAGAGAAGAGCAGGGGACTGGAGGCTAAAACATATAAGGAATGGTTGCTGGAATTGGGTATGTCTAGTCTAATGAAGAGAAAGACTAGGGGTGACATGATAGCAGTGTTCCAATATCTCAGGGGCTGCCACAAAGAAGAGGGAGTCAAGTTATTCTCCAAAGCACCTGAAGGCAGGAAAAGAAGCAATGGATGGAAACTAATCAAGGAAAGAAGCAACTTAGAACTAAGGAGAAATTTCCTGACAGTTAGAACAATTAATCAGTGGAACAACTTGCCTCCAGAAGTTGTGAATGCTCCAACACAGGAAGTTTTTAAGAAGAAATTGGACAATCATCTGTCTTTAAATGATATTGGGTTTCCTGCCTAAGTAGGGGGCTAGATTAGAAGACCTCCAAGGTCCCTTCCAACTCTGTTATTCTATTATTCTACTGTCAGTTGTTAAGTGAATCACTGCACTTCAGTTAGTAACACAGTTGTTAAGTGAATCTGGCTTCCCCGTTGACTTTGCTTGTCAGAAGGTTACAAATGATTATTATATGACCCCGGGATACCACAACCATCATAAATACATGCCAGTTGCCAAGCATCCAAATTTCAATCATGTAACCATGAGGATACTGCAACAGTCGTAAATGTTAAAACCAGTCAGAAGTCACTTTTTTCAGTAATGTTGTAATTTGAAAGGGTCACTAAATGAGTGGTTATAAATCAAGGAGTACCTGTATAGTGACAGATTCTAGAGCAGTGATGGTGAACCTTTTAGAGACCGAGTGCCCAAAAACTGGCCCTGCCCCCACTCTGCCCCCCCATCCCCCACCCCACCTGCCCACAGGACCACTCACCGCCTCCAGGGCCTGCCGCAGATCGCTCAGGCAGCCCAGCAGTGCTATGGCAGCCACATCCTCTGCCAGCGCCCTGCAGCATCAACTGCATGATGGGGTGTGAAGGCAGAATCTTGTCTATGCTGCCTGGCTACCATGTCCTTGTCTGCGCTGCTCCGTGTGGGCCACGCTCGAGGGCGAGTCTCCTTCAGGGGGACTGCTGGAGAGGAGGCAGTCACAGGGGGAGGCAGGGCTGGGGCAACGGCACATGTGCCCACAGAGAGGGCTCCGAGTGCCGCCTCTGGCACCCCTGCTATAGGTTCGCCACCACTGTTCTAGAGCACCAGAGAAATATTGGATTACAAAAATTGTAAAGATGGAAATAAAGAAAATCCCATGCAAGAAAGACTGATATGCAACATAGCAAAGTATTTGGTACATGTATTGCCAAAGAAGAACAAAGTGAACTACGAAATAGAGATATGGAAGGCATTCTTGGGAAACTTTATAGTTTCTATATACTAAATCAGTTTTTCTCAACCTCAGCAACTTTAAGATGCATGGACTTCAACTACCAGAATTCCCCAGCCAGCAGGAATTCTAGGAATTGAAGTCCATGCATCATAAAGTTGCTGAGTTTTGAGAAAAGCTTCTCTAAGTCAATATACAATGTAATTGCTAATAAACAGTGTGACCTTCAAAGAAGATTTAAGAAATGCTGTAATGATCTTTAGATTATGAAAAAAACAATAAGATGGTCATGAACCAGCCCACCACCTCCACCATCAATTAAGAACCTTTTAAACAACTGGTTGAAGTCAGACAAAACAAAATTAAACACAACTTAAATGCAGATGTTGAAGTCAAATGATCCACTGGCCTCAACAAAGGCATATCACCTTCTATCTTNGAGAGAGAGAGAGAGAGAGAGAGAGAGAGAGAGAGAGAGAGAGAGAGAGAGAGAGAGAGAGAGAGAGAGAGAGAGAGAGAGAGAGAGAGAGAGAGAGAATAATTTCTTGGAATTAATACTGTAGGTGGCCACCATAAATAGATAGAAGAGTCCAGAAACTTGGAGGCAGTTGAAGCAGAAGGCAAATGCATGCCCAGAAGCTCTGTAGAGCTGCAAGTTTGGAAACAAAAAAAAAATGAGATAAGGTTTAATATGAGAATTGTTGATCATTTTTGGAATGTGCAACAATGAGGATGAGCTAGGAAGAACAATAAATAGCATTGTTCTACCTGAAATGTATGGAGAGAGACAAGGAAGGGATGGGAATTCTTGTTGATATTGTTACTGATGATGATGTTATTTCAACTGCTCCAAAGTAGAAGGAATATCTTTCATGTGTGCTGTACACTTGTTTTGGTTACTGTTTTTATGCTCAACCTGTGAATATGTGCTTGCTTTGTCTTTTCATCAGGCTTGTTGGGTCTGTCTATCTCACACCATGTAAAATGTCATTTAAAGGCTAGTGACTAGATCTTTGTTAACCAACAACAACATAACCTCTCTATAACAGATTATGAACTATGCAGATTATGCCTGTGAACCAGAAGAAGGCTGAAAAGAGTATAGGACACAAAGGAAGTTCCCAGAGTGTCCTGCTGATTGTAAGTAAGCTAAAAAAGAATCCCTGAGCAGGACGAGTGCTATCAATTCTGAGTTCAAGCTTTTCAGCAAGCCAAATAATCTGAATTTCCAGCTGTGAATCTAGCCACTAGAAATGCTTTTCTCTATAGGAGGTAAAACCATTTGCAGTGCACAGATAACCCAGAGCCTTGGGGAAGAATGACAAGCAAGCAAAGACCCAGTTAAGCATTTTAATAGAAGAGGATCAGTTATTCCATATAAGGAAAGAGGAGATGACATATGCTGTGCACTGCATGAAGGACAGATTAATAGCATGCTGATTCTCCTAAGAAGATTTTATACCAAATGAGGTTTGGCAGGGAAAAGCAAAGACAGGACCATGTAAATACAATGCTAGAATTGATGGCAAAGCTGAATGATATTGGGGAACACCAAAAGTACAATTGTTCAATAGTTCTACTCTTTGGTAGCCTTCCCTGGAAACAAGACCAGAAGCTTCAGTATGACAATGGAGCTTAGTTTACAGTAAGCAAATTGAGGATTTCCTAGAATAAATACCAAAAGACTGTTCTGCCTTTGCCTGAGAAAAAGAAGTAAGAAGACAAGAATATGCTGACTTAATAGTTAAATATACAGGTACTGTACTCCTCAACTTACAATCACAATTGAGCCTAAAATTTCCAATGCTAAGCAAGTCAGTTGTTGAATGAATTTTGCCTTATTTTGCAACCTTTCTTGCCTTGGTAAGGCCACACTTGGAATACTGCAATACTACTGGTTTTGGTAACCACAAAAAGATGTTGAGACTCTAGAAAAAGTGCAGAGAAGAGCAGGGGACTGGAGGCTAAAACATATAAGGAATGGTTGCTGGAATTGGGTATGTCTAGTCTAATGAAGAGAAAGACTAGGGGTGACATGATAGCAGGGTTCCAATATCTCAGGGGCTGCCACAAAGAAGAGGGAGTCAAGCTATTCTCCAAAGCACATGAAGGCAGGACAAGAAGCAATGGATGGAAACTAATCAAGGAAAGAAGCAACTTAGAACTAAGGAGAAATTTCCTGACAGTTAGAACAATTAATCAGTGGAACAACTTGCCTCCAGAAGTTGTGAATGCTCCAACACAGGAAGTTTTTAAGAAGAAATTGGACAATCATTTGTCTTTAAATGATATTGGGTTTCCTGCCTAAGTAGGGGGCTAGATTAGAAGACCTCCAAGGTCCCTTCCAACTCTGTTATTCTATTATTCTACTGTCAGTTGTTAAGTGAATCACTGCACTTCAGTTAGTAACACAGTTGTTAAGTGAATCTGGCTTCCCCGTTGACTTTGCTTGTCAGAAGGTTACAAATGATTATTATATGACCCCGGGATACCACAACCATCATAAATACATGCCAGTTGCCAAGCATCCAAATTTCAATCATGTAACCATGAGGATACTGCAACAGTCGTAAATGTTAAAACCAGTCAGAAGTCACTTTTTTCAGTAATGTTGTAATTTGAAAGGGTCACTAAATGAGTGGTTATAAATCAAGGAGTACCTGTATAGTGACAGATTCTAGAGCAGTGACGGTGAACCTTTTAGAGACCGAGTGCCCAAAAACTGGCCCTGCCCCCACTCTGCCCCCCCATCCCACAGGACCACTCACCGCCTCCAGGGCCTGCCGCAGATCGCTCAGGCAGCCCAGCAGTGCTATGGCAGCCACATCCTCTGCCAGCGCCCTGCAGCATCAACTGCATGATGGGGTGTGAAGGCAGAATCTTGTCTATGCTGCCTGGCTGCCATGTCCTTGTCTGCGCTGCTCCGTGTGGGCCACGCTTGAGGGCGAGTCTCCTTCAGGGGGACTGCTGGAGAGGAGGCGGTCACAGGGGGAGGCAGGGCTGGGGCAACGGCACATGTGCCCACAGAGAGGGCTCCAAGTGCCGCCTCTGGCACCCCTGCCATAGGTTCGCCACCACTGTTCTAGAGCACCAGAGAAATATTGGATTACAAAAATTGTAAAGATGGAAATAAAGAAAATCCCATGCAAGAAAGACTGATATGCAACATAGCAAAGTATTTGGTACATGTATTGCCAAAGAAGAACAAAGTGAACTATGAAATAGAGACATGGAAGGCATTCTTGGGAAACTTTATAGTTTCTATATACTAAATCAGTTTTTCTCAACCTCAGCAACTTTAAGATGCATGGACTTCAACTACCAGAATTCCCCAGCCAGCAGGCTGGCTGGGGAATTCTAGGAATTGAAGTCCATGCATCATAAAGTTGCTGAGTTTTGAGAAAAGCTTCTCTAAGTCAATATACAATGTAATTGCTAATAAACAGTGTGACCTTCAAAGAAGATTCTTCTTTACGACATTACTAGAAATCTAATACTTTTTTTGTTATTCTACCAGTACTTGGTCGGGTGGTGGAGGTGGTAGTTAATTCTTGGAAAATTTGTTGACCAACTTCAGTCTGTTTTGTTTTAATTTGTGTTGAATTTACGTCTACAACTTCAGTTTACTAGGTGACCGGAGTTGTTTCCGTATAGTGGAAGATAGAAACAAATACCAGTAAATTGAAATATATAATTCATCGATAAGAAGGGCAGACCAGCAAAGACGAAAAGTGGCAGCAGCAGATATGAAGTCCACACATGACAAAAACCTGGTTGTTGATTCTTCTACCATATAACATGAAGGTTAAAGGATGTAAGTGAACATTCAGAATTTACTTGCTGCTAATCAGATCTAAAATCTGGCCAGTTACAAAATGTTATTAGCAAAAATACGAGTGAAAACTCTAATAAAATCTTTGCCCTAGTAGTGAAGCACCTAATAAACAGATTGAACATTGCAACATAAAAAGGAATGCAAGTGGGTGTGAATATAGCACCCCAGTATGAAGAATTTAAATACTGCAAGACATCTGTAGGAAACAATAATTAAGATTGAAAGATACAGAAAAATAAAACATGTGCAAAATACAAAAGAGCATAGGGGATTTCCAACATGATGCTAAGCATGGAACACAAATTAAGCAAAATGCTTCATTTTGTACTTTTCCTATATACAAAGAATTAGATAACAGATGGCTTTTTATATCAATTTATATTGATGACCTGGTAATATTGCTTGAGCAGGAGGAAATAACACTGACATAAACAAGATACTGAGTCAGAGGATCTAGGACCTAGGTGACGTAGTCTACTACATACTGTATTTCCCCAAAAGTCTGGCTCCAGACTCTATTAGATATGTTCTTACACCTGCCAGTTACCTTAGTCAGTTGGAGTCAGTAAACCATCAGAAAGCATTTTCGTTCGCACAGTGCCATGTGTTTCCATCAGCTGTCCTGTACGGCAAGTATAAAAAGACACCATTGACTGAAAGACTCTGCTCCTGTGGCTCAGGAGAGGTGGAGACCTTTGGACACATACTCCTTCGATGTTCCTTCTATAGAGCTATTTGAAAAAAAACATATCCTCCCCATAATTGATAGGTACCCTAGTCGTTCGAAAAGTATTTATCTCCAGTGGCTGCTTAAGGATGAGCAGGCAGTGATCATGGTGCAGGTAGCTAGATTCTGCACAGCAGCATTGGGGATTTTCCAGAAACATAATTTTTTAGATCTTTTTAATAATCTTTTATAATTAATTTTATTATGTGTTTTTATCCAGCATTAGATATACTCAATGTATTTACATTGTCAGGTCAGTATGATTCAGTTTTTGTGAAGGTAGCTAGGTTTTGCTATACTGTCTGTAAAACTAGGCAGACCGTGGTCACCTATTGATTACATCATTAATTGTAATATATTGCTATATATATTATTGGGTTTGGTTCTGTTTAGTTTTGTTTTATTTGAATGTTTAATTTATGTGTTGGCCTATGGCTGTAATAAAGATAGGTGTAGGTATAGTCTACTACATACGGTGTTTCCCCAAAAGTAAGGCCTACCCCCAAAATAAGCCCTAGCTTGATTTTTGGAGGTGGGTCTAATATAAGCCCTACTCCAAAATAAGCCCTAGTTTTGGGGCAAGGCGCATAACTAAAAATCAAGCTGGGGGGTGGATCACTTACCTTGCAGCCAGGCCTCTCCTTGCCGGCCCACTTCTTGTCCAGCATACCCGGGCCTGCATTTCTCAGTCACAGGCCTTTCCAGAAGGCCTCTGCAGCCAAGAACCGAGCTGTGGATTCAATCCACAGCTTGGTTCTTCAAGGCCTCTGCAGCTGAGAACCAAGCTATGGATTCAATCCATAGCTCTGTTCTCAGCTGCAGTGGCCTTCCGGGAAGGCCTTTGACTGAGAAACGCAGGCCGGAATTCCATTCTCAGCTGCAGAATGAAGCTGCTCCTTCGGGCGCAAAAGAAGTGGGCCAGCTGGGCGGTGCTGTCGGTGCTGGAGGTGAGTGGAAAAGACACACACAGAGACGAAAATAAGACCTGGTGCCTCTTTTGGAGAAATAAATAAATAAATAAATTAAAAAAAGACTTGGTCTTATTTTCAAGAAAACATAGTAGATTGAGAGAAGTTAATGGAAGTTATCTTCCAAACCAAAATCACAAATAGAAGCATTATTAGTTTCTGCACAAAGAGAGCTAAAGGGGTGAACATCCCTATGTTCTATGACTACCTCAATGAGATAAAAGAACAACAATAACCAATAATGCATATGTGTTTTTGGAAAGACATTGTGGCCACCACTAGAATCTGTGCAGAATATTCCTTGCAGCAAGTCACAATGATTGGAATGCAATAAAAAGAGTTGTGCATTATTGGAAGGCAACTATGCACCAAATCTGTCTGCCACTGAATTCAGGAAGCAATTTAACTAGATGAACAATTGGGGTTGGAGTCAAACCCGGCAGAGAATCTTTCAGCAGCTATTGGCTTTTGCTGAGACAGGCACCCATCAGTTGGTCAAAGAAAAAAACAACCTTGTGTAGTACTTTCTATGACCAAGAAATACTGTTTGTTTTAACAACAGAAGCTATCAGGAATCAGTTTACCAGTGGCAACTAAAGAATTGGGCCTAAAAGTAAACAAAACTGCATAGTCTTAGAAACTATTCAGCCTGGATTGCACTAATTCAAACTGAGGAAACCAACATAGAGGTGTAAAATATCATTTCCTGGGGGGGGGGACTTATGGGCACAACAACATTTTAGACTTACAGAGACATGATTTCAGATTCTCTCACAAGTCCTTAGACAGGAGGGCATCAACATGAATTATTATGGAAATGAATATAGTTTATTAACCACTAAATGTTGAGAATGGTGTTGACATATGCAATAGTTATTGTGAAATGTCCCTACTAAGGCCTCTGAGTAACACTTGAAATGTATGTTGAGACACAAACAAGGGATGAAACATTCTTGATTTTTGGATTTTTTGTTTTACTATGTCATATAACCACATCTTTGCTGTACCTCTGGGTATATGCTTCCTTTGAGCCTTGCTTCTTCACCAAGCTCATTATGCCTAAATTACTAGAAACCAAATATAGTAAAGTACCTTTGACAAGCTAATATTGTGCAATATGTCAGAGGCTGGTTCTGAGGAGGAGGAGGAAGAGTTGGAGCTGGACCATCTAATAGGGAAGGCATGCCGGGGGCTGAAGACAATGCTGTCCTAGACCCCTCAGACATTGTGGGAGGTGGTTGACCATATGGAGAGCTGCCTGCCTGCACAGACACAGGGGAGGATCAGGTAATGACCAGTAGTGGTGCCAATCTCCTATGATGAGGAAGGCAAGGAGAATGGAGCATAGGCAAGCCCAGATAATGGCTGCAAGGCTACTCGGGAGGAGGTCGCCCCACCTCTCCTTACAAGGAAGGGAGTAACATAAGGGGAAGCCATGGGGAGTTAGTCTTTGCCAGGAACAATTGTTTGCTTTGGCTTACACTCCCCTGGCTTTTACTCATGCCTGTTGCTGTTTGCCTTGCCTCACTTTGAAGATTGTTCTTCGTATTTTGTTTTGGACCTCGCCCTTCTCTGGTGGTCTATGTTTGGCCTTTGCTTCACTGGGGCTTTGGAACTGTTTCTTGTCCTAAGGACTGTCCTAGTCTTGTTCCTGGATTGGACTTGGAACCGTGGACCTTGCCCTGTGAGCATGCTCTTACTATGGGGGTTTTCTTGGTGTGAAGGGGCTATTGTTTGGGGGACTGAAGGAGGCTGCCTTCAAGGTAGCATGAGGGTGGAGCCTTACCAGTTGTTGAAGGGTCATTGCCTGGAACTTTGTTTAAGACAGGGGTCGGCAACCTTAAGCACTCAAAGAGACACTTGGACCTGTTTCCCAGAGAAAAGAAAACACTGAGAGCTGCAAAACTTGTGCGTGCATGTGCACGTGCGAGGGGGGGAGCTTGATTGAAGAGTTTAATTAAAAAGAAATAGAGGCTGCTGTGCATGAGTTCTCTCTCTCCCTCCCTCTCTCTCTTTGTCTCCCTCCTTCCCTCTCTCTCTCCCTCTCTCCGATCTTCTGCTCACCTGGCAAGCTGGCTTCACGCTGTTCTCCGACAAGCTGACACACATTCTTATTGGGCTGGCTTCTTCTGCCCTTGGTCTGCCAATCATCTTCCCCCACTCAGTGTGTGTGTGTGTGTGTGTGTGTGTGTGTGTGNGAGGAGGAGGGGGGGGGGGAGAGAGAGAGAGAGAGAGAGAGAGAGAGAGAGAGAGAGAGAGAGAGAGAGAGATGCTGCTGCTTCCTGCTTCCTGCTGAGACGCAGCAAAGGCAGGAGCACGGCCCAATAAGCTTGTCAGCTTGTCTGAGAACAGCGTGAGGCCACTCTCTTTTTTACACAGAGAGAGAGAGAGAGAAGGGAAGCGCAAGTCTCTCTCTCTCTCTCTCTCTCTCTCTCTCTCTCTCTCTCTCTCTCTCTCTCTCTCTCTCTCTCTCTCTCTCTCTGCAAATGGCGGAGAAGGCTGGGAGCCGCAGGAGAAGGCTCAAAGAGCCACATGCGGCTCCGGAGCCGCGGGTTGCCGACCCATGGTTTAAGAGAAATAAAGAACTTTTTAGAAGCCTGCCTTGCATTGATCACCTGGGTCATAACACAATAAAACAGTGTTTGTTGAATAGTTCGCTGCTGTGCAGGGAGAGAGAAAATGTATATCTTCTTGGATTTCCTGGGAAGGGAATTAAAAGGACATCCCAAATCACCATCCCTTTTCTACATAAAACATTGACACTGGCTTTTTCTATTCTGCTGCAGGAATTTGATTCTATTGCCTTGATTTAAAACAACCAACTTTGCCAGCTTGAAACAACACTACAATGTACAGACATTTCCTGAGGAGAAAAATATTTTTATTTTATTTTTATTTTATTTAGAAAAAGAGAAAGGGAAAAGTTTCTCTCTGAGTAATTTTGCCCCATGACTCTTACCTTGAGTAGGAGGTTGGACTAGAAAAACTCTGAGGTCCTTTCCAGCCCTATGATTCTATATTTTACCTTATTTCAGAAATTTGTTCCAAATGTTCTCAGTAGGTTTCAGCAAAGCCAGAAATTAAATAAAAGGCAATCAACTTTAGTGCCTAGAAAAAAGAAAGGTGTAATTCCATGTTGCTCAGATCAGCTTGGAAACCATCCAAACCACATTGAGAAATGACCACTGCTTCTGAGCTTGCACATGCTTTTCCTACTGTGAAGTGAGAGTCCCTGTATCTTGGTAATGTGTATTATGTGACCTGACTATCTACTATGATTTGATTAAGTGTGCCTAGCTTACCATTGGTTGATTCTGGATGCATGCTGCTTGATTTAATACCATTATTATTTCTTGCATTTATGAGCTGCGAAAAGCAATGCTACACAAAAGCTTTATTGAATGCATAATGCCAGCAATAGCCAACAGTTGTATTTCTCTGGATATATTGTGCTCAGGAGACAAAAGGATGGTTGTATTTTTTTTAAGACCATTTTGTTTGTCACCCTTGATAGTTCTGATAAAAATGTCTTCCTTGTCTCCTTATGGTTTAGGGAGATTGGTAACTCATCGGCTTAAGGATGAATCAGCCTTCCACCCTTCCGAGGTACATAAAATGAGGACCCAGATTGTTGGAGGCAATATGCTGACTCTGTAAACCGCTTAGAGAGGACTGTAAAGCACTATGAAACTGTATATAAGTCTAAGTGCTATTGCTATTGCTAACTAAATAGGCTAAATTAGATTGAGTTTTGATGGAACTGGATGTTATACTCAGCAAGGGCTGACACAAAGCATGATAATCTATATCTCATATTCTCTTTTGGATTTATCATACATTTTAGTCCTAATCATTCATGTTATCTTAGCCTTGATATACCATCTAGAGCACGGGTCCTCAACCTTGGCAACTTTAAGACTTGTGGTCTTCAACTCCCAAAATTCTGGGAGTTGAAGTCCACAAGTCTTAAAGTTGCCAAGGTTAAGGACCCTTGATCTACAGGTACCAACGTACATAGACATTTTAGTACCTATTAGGCACTGCCAAATTTGGCCTAATTGTATCATCATCGTTATTATCATCATCGTCATTGCCATCATCATTATCATTTTTGTAAAATGCCTTTGTCTAGTTCCTTCAATTACAAGAATTTTGAAGGCACCAATGAGTGACTTTCCTTTTAAAACCTCTACCTGCCAAGTAAAAAGAAAGCTCGATCAGTAACTGCTTAGGAAGATAAATCGGATGATCAGGAGCACTTTCATAAATGTACTATTTTAATATACAATACTTAGATGTATTCTGTTAAATGGATATTTTGTGATTCATTATGACAGCTATTTTGGTGAGAAATTTCAAAACTATCCACTGATCCACCCCAGTAGACATGAGTCAGTCCATTAGCTGGATCTAGCTGAATGTTATCTATATTAATTTGTATAATAATTCAGAGGGTTTTTTTTTCAACTTTACTTGGAGTTACAAGGAATTTAATGTTAAATTTCTGCATGTGAAGTGAGTGTTCCAACACTATAATTCCTCTCCTAAAACATTATAGAGAACTTGTCAGACAGATGCTGAATTTGGAAGTCAATTGATTTTGCAGCTAAGATCTATCACTCAGGCTTTTGAAGCTGTTAACTGAGAGAACAGAATTTGTACTTGATCAGATTATAATACTTTTACAATTAGACATATGGATTTAAATAGTATCTGGGAAACCTAGGAGTAATTTAAAAATAGGAAGTTAATAATAAGGAGCTCTCTTAGAAAGCAAAGATTTTAAATGTCATAAATGCAAATTACCTTAAAACATATCTTATATCTATTTTAAAATAAAAATAAAAAAGGATTATAAATCATATTTATTTCAAATCATATTTTATATCTATATTTGTTTTTAATGCTTATTTTAAAACTGAGATCATTCATTCATTCATTCCTTCATTCATTCATATCTCTATTATAGATACAACTTAAAACAAAACAGACTTCTGCCAAAGGAGCAGATCAGCAGGTTTAATAGTTTCTCTGTTGATTATTTCATTGTAACTTTTGCTGATCTTGAGATTGCTGAAGTTACTTTCAGCAGCCAAATTGAAGAAAGAAAGACAGTGATAAGTTAAACTGCTGCCTAGGAGATGAAATCAGAAATGGCAGAATCAGTGTGGGATTTGCTGAGGTCATCTTTGAAGAATAAGCATAAACAGCTCTACTGACAGAACAAGGTTATGTGGCTAAGTGTTCAAATGTCTATTTTTTAAGGGCTTCCACATGAGCACATAGAGCCAGTTCTAAAGCAACTCCAGACCTCTAGGATCCTTGTCAGCCATGTTTGGAAGTCAAACTGATTTATTTCTGGTTCCTCCTGGGTACAGTTCAAACTGCAGTAAAACTGTTCTTTAAAAATGAAAGCAGAAGCACTGTGGGTGCTTGGAGGCAGCTGTTTCTTCAGCTGCAAAGCGCCTGTCTCACCATGTTTCCAAGCTTCTAAATTTTATTGATTTGCCTGAGAAAGATGACATATTTTCAATTCCCGTTCATTTTTTTTCTGCAGATGGCCAAACAAATAAAGTATAAAAGAATTATAAGTATGCATGTATACATGTATGAGTGTGTATATGTATGATCATCTTAACTAAGTGACTCTGGATGGCTTACAATAAGAAAAATCACAGTGTAAAGGCATAAATAAGAACAAAGTTAAAAACAAGATTTAAAAGGTAGGCCTACCATTTTAAAAGTTAAAAAATTAACAGGGTGGAGAGTATTCCTCATGATACCAGCCCTCCCCAGAGCTGCATATCACTCTTCGACTTCCATGTCAATTGGCAAAGCCAGGTCTCAACACTCTTTCTGAAGGCCATAAAAGTGGGGGATCACCTCACCTCTAGAGGTAAAGTGTTCCAGGTGGCAGGGGAAATGACAGAGAAGACTCACCTTCTGGATCTCAACGACGTACATTCTTTAATCAATGGGATCCACAACATACCCTCCCAGCCTGACAAGGTAGGATAGGATGATATAATTAGGATGAGACAATTCTTCAGGTAACCTGGCCTCATGCCATGAAAGTCTTTAAAAGTGATAATCAGCATTTTGACATTGGGTCCATCTGGGGCAGTGCAACCCCATCCAGGAACAAAGAGCCACATCTACTCCATCTTACCAGGGTGAGTTGAAGATCATGGTTCCCCATCCAAATCTCCTGAGCCTCCAAGCACCATGAAAGATTATCCACAATTTCACAGAGAAAGCTGTCAAAGAGAAAAGGGAGTCAACCTATTCTTGGAAGTACTTGAGAGCAGGACAAGAAGTTACAGGTGGAAGACCAACCTAGAAGTAAGGAGAAATTTCCTGACACTCAGAACAATTAATCAGTGGAATGGATTATCTCCAGAAGTTGTGGGTACTCCATCAGTGAAGATTTTCAAGAAGAAACCAAACAACCATTTGTCTGGAATGGTATAGGGCAGGGGTAGGCAACCTTGGCTCTTTTATGACTCGTGGACTTCAACTCCCAGAATTTCTGAGCCAGCCATGCTGGCTCAGGATTTCTGAGAGTTGAAGTCCACGAGTCATAAAAGAGCCAAGGTTGCCTACCCCCTGGTATAGGGTCTTGTGCTTGAGCAGGGGGTTGGACTAGAAGACCTCCAAAGTCCCTTTCAACCCTATGATTCTATTTTTCTACGCAGGCAATGGCAAATCACATCTGAATTCATGCCAAGAAAACTGTGGGGATGTTTCCAGGTAGTCATCAGAAGTCACTACTCACTCAAAGGGAAATACATACATACATACATACATACATACATACATACATACATACATACATACATACATACATACATACATACCTTTGCAGGTACTCTCAGCTTCTAATTTGGAAGTGGATATCCTAATTCAGAATTCTTTGGGACAATTATTTCAATTCTTTGAGTTCCTTTTAATTGGACTTATATTTGTGCATTTCTGAATTTTTTTTAAAAATCTGAGTCACAGTCACGATGGATGAATTTCTGCAGACAGAAAAGGTGGGTGCCCCAGGATAGTGAATTATAGATTATTACTGTTGTCATTTTATATTTCTCAGTTTGCCTTCAGGAACTCCCATTGATCTACTTCCTTTTTAAACTGCAGTAGATCACAGCTTTTACTTTATTGTGACATTTTGATATACATTACAGCCAGAGAGGTCAAGATACTGAAAATTGAGATGAAAACAAGATAGAGGCACACAAGATATAGTACAAGATAAAAAAAGAACAAACAATCAAACAAAGCCATCTTATTGTAATGCAGAGAGAATGTTGTATTTTCAAGACAAAATAAGGTTTTGATATTTGCAGAAAACTTAGATTTCTATATGGTGGAAAATAGATACCATCAAACAACAATGAGCAATAATTTGAGGGGTTATGAATCTTCAAGTATTCTCTCTGAAGTGCCAGCTGCTTTGCTATTTGCAGTCGCATTCTGGGGACTTACCAGTAAAAGACTATTTGTTGGCCACTAAACAGAAGATGTTTAGTGTAATAGTCCATATAGGATTTTTTTCTAACAGAGGCAGATTTAGGGCAGATGCATGCTACACAGTTTCTACAAATTACTAAGCAAATTACAAATTACTTATTCAGCTGAGATAACATACTAAGCCATAAGCCAAGATTTTTAAAAGATACCACTTTGATTTATATAATTCTTTAAGGCAAAGCTAAACAAATCACATTATTGCATAGCCTGATGTGGGAATCTAATCTACCTTCCCATATTTTTTTCAGTAGCAAAATATTAATTTGTCTAAGAGGTATGTTTATTATTAGATTGCAAGGTATACTATGTTATATTAATATTATAGCTGTTCAGTACTTTAGAATGGTGACAAAAGCTTGTAGGGGAGAAAACCAGGGAGAATAACATTCCCTTCTGCAACTCTTCAAAGTAGCCATGTCTTTCTCCTGGAAGCACATGTCTGCTCTTTGCTTCTGTCACATAATCTTAATTTTTAATTCATTAATTTGCTATCATGGGATTGAATTTCCACTCAGACATTCTTTTTTCCATCTCAAATATTTCTTCAAGGTTTTAGAGATCCTCTTTTGTAAATCCAAAATAAGTCCTTGTCATATCCTTTTGCGTCCCTTGATTTGTCATTTCTATCTCCACTCTGCCATCTCTGTCATATAATTATAATTTTATTTAATTTTCAAGTATTTCTTATTAAATTGCATATTATTATTATTAATAATAATAACAACAACAACAAGCACACTGAAGTCAAGAAAAAGATTAGAGGTGAATACATCAAGAGAGTGAAGAAGATCTTAAAGTCCAAACTCAATGGAGGAAATACTGTGAAGGCAATCAACACCTGGGCAATTCCAGTCATTAGATACATAGATGGAATAGTGAACTGGACTCAAACAGAACTAAAAGCAATGGATAGGAAGACCAGAAAAATAATGACAATGAATCATGTCCTTCATCCACGCAGTGACATTGACAGACTCTATCTACCAAGGCAAATAGGTGGACGTGGAATGCTGCAAGTACATCAAATGGTTGAAGAAGAAAAAATGGCTTTGGAAGAATATCTGAAGGACAATGATGAAGATGCACTGATATTAGTATATCAGGAAAGCTTACTGACTACTGAAGAGACCAAACTGGCCTACAAGAAAGACCAAATGAAGAACAGAATAGAGGCATGGGAAGACAAAGCACTACATGGCCAGTACATTTAAAAAAATAGCTGGGAAAGCAGATAATAACAAGACCTGGCAATGGCTAAGAGCAGGAAAGTTGAAGAAAGAGACCGAGGGACTAATTCTGGCTGCACAAGACCAAGCCTTAAGGACAAATGCATACAAAGTCACAATTGAGAAGACAGCAACAGACAGTAAGTGCCGCCTATGCAAAGAAGCTGAAGAAACAGTGGACCACCTAGTAAGCTGCTGCAAGAAGGTCACACAGACTGACTACAAGCAGCGGCATGACAAAGTAGCAACTATGGTGCATTGGAAGATCTGCAAGAAATATAATTTGCCTGTAAGCAAGAACTGGTGGGATCATAAAATAGAGAAAGTCATAGAAAATGATAAAGTTAAACTGCTCTGGGACTTCAGAATTCAAACAGACAAGCACCTGCAACATAGCACCCCGGACTTAACAATTGTCAATAAGAAAGACAAAAAAGTCTGGATAGTGGACATGGCAGTGCCTGGAGACAGCAGAATAGATGAGAAAGAACTGGAGAAGATAACAAAATACAAAGACCTACAAATAGAAACAGAAAGACTGTGGCAAAGGCAACCAAGGGTAGTACCAATAGTAATAGGCACCTTGGGTGCAATCCCAAAACAACTGGAGCACCACTTGAACATCATTGCCATTGACAAATTCGTCATTAGTCAATTGCAAAAGGCGGCCTTACTAGGAACCGCTTCCATCCTGCGACAATATCTGTAATACCATCAAACATCCACATCTGCCTATCCCAGGTCCTTGGTAAGGACTTGATAGGTAGACAAAAATGCCAAATCCAGTCTGAACATCTGGCTGACTGTGATGATCAATAATAATAATAATAAAGTTGGAAGGGATCTTGGAGGTCATCTAGTCCAATTTGATCATGTCAAATACTGAAGTTTATTTTCCTTCAAAATATTTGATGATTCCACATGTTACAGTTTAATTGCTTTTACATAGATTTATTTTCTGTGCAATCAGATATTTGAACAATGATACTGATCTTCATCATACTTTAGAACACAATGACTTCCTTTGTCTCTCAGTGCTTGGATCTACAGGATGACTCCTATCCTGAAGTTTCCACATAACGAACAACTGTCCAGAGCACAAGTGGGCAATCTCTCATCCTCTTCTTATCTGGAGAGGTTCAATTGGACTGAGCTTGCTGTCACTTCATCAGTCATTACCACATGATCATCTTTCAGAAATATCTAATTCACCATTTTTCCTTACTTGGAAGCCTAACCAAACATTGTTTTAAAGTATACTAATGAATATTTTTTGAAATAAATGCCTAATGTGTATGCTAATTAATTTCAGTGGAAGAAACTGGATTAATTTTGATCCATTAGATGACTGCTATTCAATACATGAATTATGTGTGTATACAGAACATATATTTATGATTTTATTGGGATATACTCAATGTATGTACCCCAAAATTGATAACATACTGTTGAAAAGCCTCTATAGATTTTAGTGAATTAGCTTATTTACTTTTGTATTAATTGTCCTTTCCTTTTCTCTCATTCAATAATTCATAGTTTAAGTCAATCCCAACATCGTAAAACTGTATAGTTGATTCTATGTTTCAATGGTATATAGAAACAGTAAAGCAATTATTCAATGACTTGAGTCTGCAGTATTCCATTTTCAGGATAATCTGGAATAAATTGTGACAAACTGCCACGAAATTACTAAAAAATGATGTGACTTTTCTTTTTAATGCATCCTAAATTCTTGTTTTTAACCTCCTTATATTTCTTGTACTGCCTTTTCTGACATCCTATAGGCATTTTCTTCATCTTTTTTTCCAAGTCAGCACAAAAGCCAGTTACGTGCAATTGTTCTACTCAACAACTAAAAAAAAAAAAATCAATTTGCCTTGCACATGAGTAACACTGGAAAACAGCTAGCTATTTGGATTTCTTTAAAGAAAATTTAGGCTCAAATTGCTACTTAGCTATTGCAAAGTGAAGAGATCACTCTTTAGACCAGGGGTGACAATGTCACGTGACATGTCGCGACGTATCGTGATTTTTTTTCCATTGCCGGCAATGGGGTGGGCGTGGTTTCGCCATGACACATGTGGCCCATGGGCCAGCAGTTTGACACCCCTGCTTTAGACTCTAACATAATTCACAAGATTCTTGGAAGGATAATTGTAAGGTCTTTGTGGGCCTTAGACATCATTTTCTATTCTCTCCTGCAGATTGGATTAAGAGATAGCTCTACACAATGAGTTTGAAAACAAAGCTATAATTCCCATATCTATTTAGAACAGTAAAGCAAAACTAGTTCCAAGGAATAATCTTAATTTTTTAAAAGTAAAAGTATTACCATTTATTGTTGCTTGTTTATGTGTTTGGGAATGGTATGAACATGTGGAATTTTGAAGACATGTCATGTCAACATGTTTTCAAAATGGTGTTAGCTCAATGTTGAGTTGCCAAAAAGCTCATTTGCTAGAAGCAAATTAAGCTTCTATCTCAAGAATGCTCAGATCATGAGCATCATACAATCCTACTGTAGAGGCCTTAGCATCCATAAATGCATGCCCATTTTTTAGGGTTTCAGATGAGTGGAATGGAAGATATTTGTTTCTCAAAGGTTCTTCATCCCCAACCTTAACCTAAAAATGAAGAGGATTTAGCTAGAACCCTACTTATGATGTCAGTATCATCACGTGGCCTTTGCTAGTTGTAGATGAGATGTGACCTGGAACACTAAACAGTAATCTGGACAGTCACCTCTTGAGGTTACAATCATAGAATCATAGGACTGGAAGAGACATTGACCAACTCCATGCCCATTGGTTAATTGCTCTCATTGTCAGGAAATTTCTCCTTAGTTCTAGGTTGGATCTCTGTTTAGTGAGCTTTCACCCACTGCTTCTTGTGTGTCCTCTAATGCTTTGGAGAATAGATCAACTCCCTCTTCTCTGTGAAAGCCCCTCAAGTACTGGAAGAGAGTTATCATGTCCCTCCCCCAATCCTTCACTTCATTAGGGTGGACATACCTAGTTCTCTTAATTGTTCCTTGTATGATTTATGCAGCAGCCCCCTCATCATCTTAGTTGCTCTTCTCTGCACTCTTTCTAGGGTTTGAACATTTTTTTTGTAATGTGGTGACCAGAAATGGCTGCAATATTCGAAGTGTGGTCTCACCAGGGCAGTATAAAGCAGTACTATCACTTCTTGTGACCTTGATGCTATTCTTCTGTTGATGCAGCCTAGGACTGCATTACTTTTTGGGGAACTGTAGCACACTGCTGGCTCATATTTAAGAGCTTGTCTATAATGTATGGGGACCAGGCCAAAAAAAGTAAAATTCTTAGATACAACCGGCATAATTAAAACACTCACACATCTTCAACATCCTTTGTTGCTCCTAGAAAACAAATGAGGCTTTGATCAAGGGACTGCACCCTTCATCCTGACCTTGCTTCATTTGCCAACATGGCTGTTCCATTCAGATGACTAACCTAAGGGCAGCACAAGTCTTTAATAGAATCATACAAATTGCTGAATAGAGGCTTCTGATGACAAAATGCAAAGTGACAAGAACAACATTACATCACCCAGGAAAGTGACTTCAGAAAACAGCTGTCAGCATCTGCCCAGGAACAGAGAAAATTCTGATTTTATTGGTAATAAAATCATTTGGCGCTCAGTTTGCTTCTCTAATTTTCTTAATTTAACAGAAAGAAAGAGTTCAACATTGAACGGAACACCAACAACATAAAATTATCTGAAATATTGATAAAACTAAGGAGGCATGAACTAACATTCTTTTTCCTTTTGCACATTCTGCTTGAATTTACATGTCATGAATTCTTTTAAAGAAATGATTAAACACTTGGCCTAATTCCTAAAAATTATCTGGTTCTTCTTGAACTTGCAAATGACTTCTCTTCTGTTAGCTCAGTCACATGAAATGGTTTCTACCATTGCTAAATGATTACTGTTTTCCTAACAATGTGGTATTTTATCAACAGCTTTTTAAGATATGACGAGTGAACCTGAATGTCATATCTCGTTCTTTCAGTGCACGTGGAAATTGCCTTACTTCCTTGTCTGCACATGTTTAATTCAGTTTCAGGATTTCAATGAGAAACAAAAAGGACAAAGTTACAGATGCTCCCACTTGGGACACAACTAAGGCTATTCCAAAACTGGCTTGATGTTACTCATAATATACTTATACTATGTTGCTCGTGATTTTTAGCAGCAGTCAGAAAGGCTGGGCAGCTTCCAAAGGCCCTTGGAGTGTGTCATGGCATCACTACATCTTCACTTTTCTTGCTCACTATCTGGTCAGCCATCTGCAACCCACTTCTCTTTATTTTGAAGGGACCTCTGAGGATAGAAGATGGCACTTTGTCCCGACCATCCAACATTTTAATTTCTATAGATTGTCATGGCCAGTGTCGGCATTACATTTCATTAGAGGCCATTGCTGGCAGGATTAGAATTGGGCTAAACATTAGTTTTAGTTCATATAAAAGCAGTACTACTAAACTGATCCTTTCCTGATGGCGGATAAAAGAGAGGAATAAGAAAAAAAGGCTGGAGCTGGGAGAGTAGGAGAAGGCAAATGATAGACATCAGAGGGCACTGGCAGTGCCATGCTTGAGAGTTTAGTTGCATTTGATGCCCAGTCTTCTCAAGAAGCCTCAGAAATATGAAAAAAAAAATATTAAAATATTTAGCAAGATCCCATATCTGAAGCCAGATTTCCTTTCTTTTAGGTTCCATCTTTCCTTAGGCATCTTTTCATTTTAGTCAAAGCATGTTGTCTCACAGCTTGAATACTTGATTTGCATGCTTCCTTCTGATGATTAATATCTATAGAGAAAGGAAGCCAAATGCAATCAACAACTGAAGTAAACAACCCTCCATCTAGCAAATTATTTGTCCCTCTGATGTAAATCCTCTATTGGTTGCAAAAATCCATCAAAGCAAACATACCATTTTGATCTCTGATGGAACAGCCCAGAACAATTTTTCTCCTTCCCCTTGATTTCTTTTCTTTTGGTGTTCCTCAGAGATCATTAAATATTTTAGTCAAGCAGGAACCAGCAAATTCACTTCACTATTTTCAGTATAAATGGTTCAATGTCAGCTTTTAGCACATTTAACTAGATCTTTAGTATCATTGTGATGTCCTGTTCCTCTACCACTATTATTAAAATTGTTGCAAGATCTGTCAGCAACACAATGAACATATTGCAAGATTTCAACAAGAGCTCAAAAGATTTCAACACACTTGCATAATAAATCATATAATTTTGGACATCTGTGCACAATTTTCTGAGAGTTCATAAACTTTGTAATTTTTTTTTTAAACTACTGGGGAAGTCTATGTATATTTCTTTGGGAGAAGGGTAAATTCTGACACCCTTAATGGAGTACTACACTGCTGATCTCTGCTCTAAGGACTATACGAGGGAGGTTTCAGTAAAACTGAAGATCAGTCTTGGGGCACTTCAATGGATTCCAATAAGTTGAGGACCTTACATTTCCCTCTCTCTATGCACCTCACATGTAATTTCTGCATGCTTGCCATTAATTATTCTGGTTGAGGTGGCAGAAAAATTGAAATACACGGTACTTCATGGATACTATTTGCTTCTAGAGCAGAGATTCAGTGAGGAACTCCTGACAGGTTTTTAAGCAAATTAGAACATCAGACACAGAATAATAGGATTGAAAGGAACCTTGCAGGTCTTCAGCTTGCTCTTTCTATAGATCAGCAGTTCCCAACCTTTTCTATAGCCCGCACCCCTAGAATGCTTCTAATATATTCTCGCACCCCTTACAAAAGTTCGAAATAATGGCAACGAATTATGACTATACACTCTAATTTTGAAAACCCAAGTTTTTGCACCCCCTGGAATATCGTCTCGTACCCCTGAAAGAACTCCTGCTATGGATGTATGGATCATTCCTTGTAAAAGACCATTTTTTCCCTTTACATTTCTATGGTTTAAAATTACTTAGAAGATATGTATCCTGGAATTGTATTTATTTAATTTTAATGTGATTGAATTGTTTTTATTATAAAATGAAATTCCGTATTACTACAGTAGTGGCCAAAATTGTGGAAACCTTTTGGGAAAAGTGTACAGTAGAAATGCCACCTTTAGTTAAGTTTCCACCAATTTTTCTTCTAATTCCTTTATAACTGTAGCCTTGTTCACTTAATAATACTATTTTACATGTGGGCAACCAGTCAACTCTTTGCACCATTACCGGTACTTTAATTTTATTATGTTTTACAAGCTCACTAAGTGAAAAAACACAAAAAAAAACCAAACAACTTGATAGTGATCACATAACACATTGACAAACTCTCAGCTTCAATATATGACATCAATAACTGAATCCTACTGTGATCTGATTGACTCATTGCCAAAACAAGATGACACCTGATTGGGTCTCTAAACACTCAGGCTCATTGGCTACAATCAGATAAAGGAAGGGTACCTGATATCAACCTAAGCAAGTTGTGCTTCCTTTTTCTGGTTATTTGGCTATAACTTTTCATAGAATACAGTACAGATAATTGAACAAACTATGTTGCATTACATTCTTGATTAAATTATCTTTCCATTGATATATCATTTTATGGTACTACTTGAAAAAAAAGTGGTGTTATTAGCCATCAAACCTCAAAAATACACTTTTCCCAAAAGGTTTCCACAATTTTGGCCACTACTGTAGATTGATTATTTAATTGCACCTGGTTCTGGTCTTGCCTGGGCTTTGAAGCTAAGCAGAGTCAGGCTAAGTTTGTGCTTTGATGGGAGAATATTAGAGGTTCCCAGGGCTGGAAACCAAACTGGAAGTCAAACAGACATCCTAGAGTGGCAAACCAGTGTATTTTTTTCCCCAGAAAACCTGAATGAAATCATGAGGAATCAAGACTTTCTTGAAGAAGAATTTAGTTTTGCCTAAAAGTATCCCATTTGTTCTGGGTTTTTTTTTTTCATGCTACAGGATTTTACTAAATGTATTGAGTATGGGCAGCTAAATGGTAGCAGGATTGGGAAGAACTTTAGTAGAAAAAATGTTAAAACAAATATTTTGGTTCATGACTTTCTACCTGCCGACACCCTGTTGGTAACACAAGAAATGATTGGAGTGGGAACACAATTGGCCCAGAAGAGCTTCTAGGCAGTCTATAAAGAGATACATCTATAAAATAAGCCTAGCAATAATATTCAAGTGGAAAATGCAGGTGCCCAACATATTAACTCCACAATTTGCATAGTGAGTGTAGGTGCATATAAAATGTCAAGCTGATCATTGAACAAGCACAAAAATAAAGTTGGAGTTTGTATAAAATTGTGAACATAAGGACATAAAAGAGAAATGAATAGCAATGGGAGAAAAGCAATTGAATCCAAAACAAGAGTATCAGCATCTCTTTTATTTTGATTTAAATTTATAGATGTTGTCTCTCTTTGATACTAAAATAGTTTGCAAATGCAAACTCTGGAACTATTGTAAGGAAAGATATCTCCTCCCTCCCCAAATAATATAAGATATATGCAGAAACATACATATGTTCAATAGCTAAAAATAAATTTACCTGTGCAACACTTTCTGATGTATTCTTGACTTCTTGTATTATAAACTTGTAAGAAAAACTACATGGGTAAGAATTGTAATTAGCTTTATTTTGACATAAAAGTTCCCTTTGTATATATCAGGAATAGCAAAAGAAGAAGGTTAATGTTTTGCTAGTCAATAATAATAAGTTCTTTGCCTGTCCATAGAAGATCCTAGAAACTGATGTCACCAGTCAAATTTCTTGATTGTCCACAATATTTTGAAATGGCACTCCAGAGTCTAAGATAGGAAAGTCTTAGAAAGTTGCTTGATAGCACCAAGAAATAAAACTAGAATATTTTGCATGCCATACATGTGCTTTGCAATTGTTTACTATATTGTTGTATGCATATGTTGACAATACATTTATTCTGTTCAGCTAAGTCTGACTCTTGGCAGTTTACATAAAAATGTGACTATATAGAAACAACATAGATATACAATACTGGAAAAAAAATACAAAATCAAGGAGCATGGGGACCCCAACAAAGGACTACCATACTTCTTCAAAGTTGTGAGATCCTTAACATCCTCTCCCTGCATATACAGTATGGACAAATTGGGTGAATTTCATATGGAGGGATTGAGTAGCTTGGAGGTCTCTTCAGAGTAGAACTGGAAGAGACCTTGGAGGTCTTCTAGTTCAATCCCCTGCTCAAACAGGAGATCCTATACAATTTGAGACAAGTCCCTGTTCAGTCTTTTCTTTAAAATGTCAAGTGATGGAGCACCCACAACTTCTGAAGGCAAGTTGTTCCCCTGGTTAATGGTTCTCAGTGTTAGGAAGTTTCTCCTTAATTCCAGGTTGCTTCTCTCCTTAATTAGTTTCCATCCATTGTTTCTTGTCTTTCTTTCTGGTGCTTTGGAAGATAAGTTGACCCCCTCTTCTTTGTGGTGGCCCCTCAAATACTGGAATATTGCTATTATGTCACCCCTAGTCCTTCTTTTCTCCAGGCTAGCCGTATCCAATTTCTGCAACCATTTGTGGCCTTTAAAGTCAAAATCAGCTGTGTGAATTCAATCTGAAACCCCAAAGTTGGGCTATTATACAGTCTCCTGTTGTCATGGTTTATAGTCCATTAGAATCACCATCAGATATGTATTGGGAAGGATTATTAACCACAAGCAAATGACATTCCAGGAATGATCTCTCTGCATTTAAAGAATAATATATTGTTCAGGCAGTGCCACAAACAAGCGATTTATTTAAGAAATATACTGTAAGTTATTTGTAAAAAGGTATATTTCTACAATTACTTTCATGCCCTAATCGCAAATGAACCAGAAAGGAACAATTTGGTGCCTTCTGCATTTCTTTGCCTTATAGCTCCTAGAATTCCTTAGCACTGGCCATATTGGTTGAGATGATGTGTATGTATGTCTAGTTGATTCCTGCTGACTGCCTGAAAATGTCCCTGCAGTTTTCTTGACAAGGTTTTTCAGAAGTGTTTTTTCCATTTCCTTTTTCTTCCTAGGGCTTCACTCAACTGGCCTGGTGCCTTAAGTGAGACTAAATTCACAGTCTTCCAATTACTGGTCTGATGCCTCAACCACTACACCAAACAGGCTGTGGGATAATGACACCTGGCCCAAAATATGCAGAAGCATTGCATTGCCTATTATCACAATTTGGCATACTGTAAGCTTTTCCTGCCATTAATTTTTTGGGATGCCTAAATGCTGTGGGAAACAGTTACAGGCTGATGAATATGAAAAAGAAAGGAGTGTCTTCTATGCTGAAAAAGAGATTTAGAAACAGTTGGAGAAATATTTCTAAGGGAAATACAACTGAGCATTATCATGATAATCTTTGGTGATATTTGGCAGTAGAATTGCAGCTATGATAGACACTGTGCTCACACCAAGGAAAGTTCTGATGCTTTGAAATAATGAAAAAAGTTTACCTTGGGAACATCAACACATTTTAGTGTATTTCTAACCTCTTTTTGCTGTTTCTCATAATGGCATGATCACTGTGACTGCTCAAATCATCTGAACTAGTTAACAGAAACAGAGAACACAGAAAAATTATTTTGTTTTAGAAAGGCTTGTCTTTATTCCATTTTTAATAAAAAGAAATCCTATTGAGGTCTCCTCCTGCGTGTAATTTTTGTACTAAAATCAAATATCTATAATCCTCTTATGCTGAAGTCCATATAGCATATCAAATGCCTTTCTATGTCTCTTTGATTTTTGTTCCTTCAAGCAGTACTGCGTTAAATGATATTTAAATCAAAAGTAAGTTTCATTACAGAGAAAATGAATCCGCAACTTTTTTTTTGTTCAAATATTAAAGAAAAACAACAACAAAGAAGGTTGACATTCAGAGCCCCTTATAAGTTATTGGCATTAGGTTTGAGATTAGAATAAATGTATGAAAATAAACAGAAGTCTTAAGGTCTGCTACAGAATATATTAAACTTGGGTTCTATTTTGGAGGAAAATAGAAAAATTGCCTTGAACTCTACTCATGGAATGGTGCTCAGTTTATGTAAGGATTGGTTTTTTTTAATTCAGAGAACTAATCAGTTCAAATATAAAACCAACATATTTCATTGCCAAGAATTTCCCACATAAACGTGCATCTATTAGGCTGCTAACTGTAATGGGAAAAAAAGGTGGAGCAAAAAGTACTATATTGATATAGTACGTTGAGATATAATACATAGGTATTTATAATACATATAGTTTTCTTAACAACAATAGGAAAGTAGATGGCCATTTTTGCAGGATATGGTTTTTTCTCCCCCTTTAAAACTACAGTAGACTGAAGTCATCCCTACAGATCATGTCAAGTGGGCATTAATTTGCTCTCCCTCTTTTTCTTGACAAGGTTCCAATTCTTGGACAAGATTCCAGTTTCAAGATTCAGCTGCACCGCAGAGCCAACTCAATAGGTGACATTTTTCCAGTGTGTTATCTGAGATGCGGTAAAGTTTCTTCTGAATTAAGCTTGAGTTTCCTTGGCAACTGAAAGTAGAAGTGTTTACCATTGCTTTCTGCTTTCTTTGTTTATTTACTTTTTCAGTCTTGTCTCCAGACTAGGCATACGGTCTCTCACTTAAGAACTAACCTGGTCTGACCTTGCTTAGTTTACAGGGACATATGAGGACATCCAGGTGCTTAGTCTTCAGGGATGTATGAGGTCATCCAGGTGCTGAGATGTGGAACTGTCATTGTTTTGCGTTTCAGTTTCCTAAAAAGCATGGATTTGGGCATAAATGTCCAATTCTTCTTTTTCAGTACTTCAGTACATCTTTTCAAATATATTTTATAGTACCAATGACACAAATTAATTGCAAAACATGTGGATTTGAGACATAGACAAAAAACTCTGAATGTAATTTGGAGAGACTTTTATGTTCTGCTTTCCATAAATTGATAGCTTAGTGCTGTTACCTTGTTTTAAAATCTGATGTTGAAGCTTCTAGGTTTAAAAAAGGACTATCTGTACTGTCACTTAGCCCAAAATTTATGTTGCTAAGTGAAACACTTAAGCGAGTTTGCCCTATTTTATGACTTTTCTTGCCACAGTAGTTAAGTGAATCATTGCATTTGTTAAATTAGTAACCTGGTTGTTAAGTGAATCTGGCTTCCCCATGGATTTTGCTGGTCAGAAAGTCACAAAAGGGGATCACGTGACCCCAAAACACAGCAATGGTCATAAATGTGAACCAGTTGCCAAGCATCTGAATTTTGATCATGTGACCATGGGGAAGCTGCAATGGTCGTAAGTGTGAAAAACGGTCATTAGTCACTTTTGTCAGTGCCGTTGTAACTTTGAGCAGTCGCTAAATGAACTGTTGTAAGTCGAGGACTGCCTGAACATGACTGTTAATTGTGGAAAAGGTCCCATGAACGATGTCTTTTTATCTACCTTTCACTTAATTGTATGAGAACATTTTCACTCAGCCCTTAGTGGACATAGTTTCAAGCGTTAGCCACTCTAAAGCTGATTTTTTAAAATAATCCTATTTTAAGGCAAAGCTAGCCAATAGCCACATGAACACCTGAGATGTTAAGCTTTAGGAGCATCAAACATGGCTTGATTGCTGTTATTGAAGATCCCTGGAAATAAAAGATTGAAATGCTCAGAGTTTTAGCTTCATTACATTGCCAATTTGAGACCTGGGTATATTTAGCTGAAGTGAAATGCAACTTCTAATGAGATGTCAGAATCTGAAGAGACTACACCAAGCAATTTTGGAGGTGTGGGCTATAGTGGAAAAGGTTTTTCTTTTCTTTTCTCTTATGAAAAAAGTCAAGCATTTTTTGGCAAACCAGCAATTTTAAAGGCTTCACACAGAACAATTACACACCAGTTTCAATGAGAATAATATAAGAAATAGGTCAGAATAATGGTCCTAATTACCACAACTCGATCTGTTTCAGGACTTGCATATTTTTTCCCAACCCTGTGATATTTAGTGAGGTTAAAAATATGCTGAAAATGAGAATTGCTTTGTAAAATGGGAAATGCAATGCACATTGATGAATTTTCAAGAATGAGGGAACAATTGTGTCCAAAACGTCACTGGGCAAAGATGTTTTCTCCTTCCCATAGATGAAGACATCAAGCATTTCCTTGACTTTAATTTATGATTGTATAACTAAATTTTGGGAGCAGGGTGGCAGGACAAATGGGTTGATTAATCAGCATCTTTCAAAGATGAAGAGTAGGCACAAGTTGAGAGTTGCACTAGAGCATTAAAGCTAAAGGACAAATTCTAAAAGCAAATTAGGATGACAGACAAATCAGAAGGTTGATCAAAGAACAATAAAAGGCCATAGGAATAAAAGATGCAAGGTACAATCAAACCTCAAGAAAGCATGCTCTTCAGATAAGGCTGAGGTGGGGAAGAAATCCTCCAATGAAATCCTTCATTCCTTGATCAAATGAATGAAGTGATTATCATGAGTAGATATAATCAGTTCAGAGTTTGGACAGGGATGCACAAATTGTGGGGTTCAGGAGTCTGTCCTAGGGTTTCTGCAGCATGCTAAGGATGGCACCCCAAAAATGGATGACAACATCTTTGTTTTTATTTATACAGGTAGTTCTTGACTTATAGCAATTTGTTTAGTGACCAATCGAAGTTACAACAGCACTGAAAAAAGTGACTGATGGCCATTTTTTACACTTACAATCATGGTCATGTGATCAAAATTTATACACTTGGCAACTGATTCATATTTATGATGGTTGCAGTGGCCCAGGGTCATGTGATCACCTTTAGTGACCTTCTGACAAGCAAAGTCAATGTGGGAAGCCAGATTCACTTAACAACCATGATACTAACTTAAAAGCTGCAGTGATTCACTTAACAGCTGTGGCAAGAAAGCTGATAAATAGGGCTCACTTAACAAACATCTCACCTAGCAACAATTTTGGTTTACAATTGTGGTCATAAGTTGAGGATTACCTGTATAAAGTATTTTACTTTATTAAAATATTCTATTTTTGTTTTTAAAAGTTTGTAAGCAATGGCAAAATTCTATCTCTCAAATAAACTACAGCAGGAGAAATGGGAAGACTTTTATTCATTAATATTGTAGCTTTCTCTGAGAAAAAATCTATACTGAAATATAACAGGAGAATCCTGCAGTCTTTTTTTAAAAAAAATCTTTCAAATAGAAGAGCAAGCAAAAAAAATAATTGGAGTTATGTGAGTGCAAACACCCTTTTTTAAAATTTCTGCAACTTTTGGAAGGGACAATTTTGAGGGTTTTCAAGGGGTATAATGGATGTGTATACAACGTTATACACGTAAGGTGTATACAGCAAATTGTAAGGCACTTACTTAGTTGGCACCCCAATGTAAGAAAAATGGGTTCAAATATTGCTCTATCTATTTAATGGGTTAGGGGTGTCCTATATTCAATCCTATATTGGGCTGCTATCAACTTCTGAAACGGACCTGCCTGAAGCCATCTTTGTCATTCTCAGATGCCATATAGGTTGGGAGGAAGGGGGGGGGGAGAAAGCGAAAGGATTGCTAGACTAAACACAGAATGATCCCATGGGAACCAAGGTCATTCCCACAGGTGCTGGAAGGTTGAGAGAAGTGGCTTAGTGCCCACCAATTGCTCTCATTGGGTAGCGTGATCAATGGTATAGACAAGGGGAGGGAAGTGTTACATTTAGTTATATTGAATTCCTGGGGGGAACTTTAAAGTTGTTTTCACTTTTGACCATGCCGATATTATGTATCCAATAAACATGTTCTTTGAGGAAGCTTTGAGCCATGGAGTTCTGATTTGTTTGGGTCCATTAGTTGGAATCTTGACATTTGCAATCGATGCAGAGGCCATTTTTTCTTCATTCTAATCCTAGACTGATAGTTCAAATTGTAGCTGATGATAAAGATAAAGCAAACCAATTCCTGATAGATGTCTATAAAAATTCTCAGTCATCCAAGTCATGGTTGTCCCAAAGGTGCTTTTTCAGGAGGCAACTGGACTTTCTTGTTGCCAAGAAAGTCTAGTTCCCTCCTGAAAAAGTACCTTTGGGACAATTCCTGATAGGTTCAGATTCAATGGAAACTAAACCACCTCTTTCTTTCTTTGTAGAAGGAGCAGTTTAGGAGGACCTTCTTGCCTAGACACCAGAATAACTCTAGAAGATCCAATAGTGTGATTAGATCTATATATCACCACAGAACATATTCCAAACCCAGGGCAGATTCGGACAATTTTTTTTTACTTAAAGCTTTAATTGCTCTGTCCCTAATTAAAAATCCTCCATGAAATTCCACCACCAATATGTTCTATCAACATTGATTTTAAAATACTATTTGGGTATTTGTTATAATAGAATAGCTAGCTCAGTGGCAATTCATAGCCATAACTGGCTCATCTTCAAAATTAGCTCATCTTCAAAAGCTAAGCAGGATTGCACATAGACATTACTTGCTTGGGAGAATATCAGACGTTTTTGACTCTTTGGACATGATTCAATGATAAAATAAAATATTTGGAATTAAATGTTGTAAACACATAGCTGAATAATACTCAAAAGTTTATCTCAGCAATAGCCAAGAAGAAAATGAATTTTTAGACAGAAAGATATATGGTATTAAAATCCAAGAGCTTAAGAAACTGATCTAATTATTGGTTTCATGCCCCTTTATTCTTTGTTCAAAATTTACCCAAGAGATTGGAAAGACAATTAACTGATATATTGTATTATTGTGTAATTAGCTAATCTCTATGACTGTTGGAAAACTATAATGTTGGAATATAGCATAAGTCACTCCATCTTGTAACCTTCAGTATGCTTAATTCTACACTTCTTCATGCCTACGTGTTAGGCTGCAATCTGCAGCTGCAAACACGTAAGGACAGACAACTAAGAAGCAAGTCAACAAAGCTGTCTACACAAGCTATAATATTATCACTTCCTGATAAGACCTTCCAGTGTGAACCA
>NW_015387807.1:214710-215870 GCF_001527695.2 Protobothrops mucrosquamatus | reverse complement strand
GTGGTGAGAAGTTTGTAACAAAAAATTTTCTGTCTCTTTTGTTTTTCAACTGGCTGTGTTGCTTTAAGACCAAGAAAGACAGAAAGAAGAGGGGGGTGGCTGTTCGTTTTAAATTTTTTTTCCTCTCTGCCTAGAATTCCTGTTTGCCAATGGAGATGAAATTTAACGCCACTCTTGCAGTTTCAGATTACAAATTTTTACTTGAAAGAGGAGACAGTAATTATTGGACAATTTTTTTGGGGAAAAATTGTTGAGTTTAAATTGTTTAGTTAGACCTATATATCCATCAACCAAAAGAAATGACTCATTTTACTTAAGATTTCTAAATGTTTAACCTACTTAACAGACATTTGTTTTCTTCTGAATGGTATTTGATTAACTTGGAATTTGACTTATTGACCAAAGGCAAACAACCTGGAGATCTCATTGTAGTTCCACTTGCAGCACTTGCCATGGTTAAGCAAATTAATGACATCTAGAATACTTAATTTGTGGACAGGATTCTACATAAACATTTTCAGTTAACATTATTGAATTTTCCTCCTAATAAATTACCTACAGGAGTTTTAGCTGTGATAAAAGTACAAAAAAAAAATATTGTATTGAATGACTTTATTTACCCCACACCCCATCCCAAAATGTTTTATTTTTTTATCCAGGTGGTTGCTGAAATGATAACCTTAGGACGCACACGAGCTTACCATCAAAATGGAACTGATTTAATTAATATTGTTTTTTCTATTCCACAATCTAATTTTCAATTTTATTTTCAGGATAACTTATCTCTTCAATGTATAGGCTGTATTTCATATCACCTGCCTAAAGATCCTTGACTTGCTTGTTTAATGACTTTTTCCTTCCCTGTCCAACCTCTGCTTTCTTCTTCTTCCTTGCCTCAAGCCCCTACTGTCTTTAGGAGTAGGAGCTGGAGGGAGAACGAGAGGAGCAGTTGCTTACAAGAATCCTCATGATGTTACCTAAAAAGTGTCCTACACTGCAATACAGTCCTCACTACAATGCTCAGAATTAGCTGCTGCTATCTTGGTTTTTCACACCTTTTCTCAACAGTCTTTTAACTTACTCTCTGACTCTCATTATGTGTGCCAACTTATTTTTACTTTGTTTTTCCTTTGACAGCAGCTGCTACAAGATATTTTATT
>NW_015387807.1:176680-212862 GCF_001527695.2 Protobothrops mucrosquamatus | reverse complement strand
CCCCTGCTTGTCGCTTCTGCCTGCAATTTGCTTTGATGATTGCTAATAAAGGAGGTCCCCAGAGACTATTCTGGGCTGATCTCATCCCGAGGAAACCTGGTCTGGTGTCTTCATATGACAACTCATGAATCAGCCCCCGGACGAGGTCTGAAACCAAGCCGGGAGACTCAGGTCCCGGTTTTCTACACTATAATATCAACAGTGAAGAATATAATAGCAAAGAAGATTCTAATGAAGAAAATAACAAGCAGACAAAAAAGAGACAAAAGCAATGAAGCAGAAGATAAATCTATTTTGTTTTTGAAAAGCAAACTGAATTCCCTCTAGTAAATGTTTATCACTCCCAAATTTTACAAGGATCTCACTTTGACTTCTGATATCAGGCTGTCTTGATATTGCTAATGTATTCTACTGTCCTCTAAGCAGATACGCATCTGATCACTGTGTGATTCTTCTTTGCAGCAATCACATTCAAATTATTTCAGTGAAACAGTTCTAACATCATCTTGATAAATGTAAAGTAGCCAATTTTCTATATATTTTATGCTTAGAAATCTCTACTACACATTGTATAATAGAGTATAGCATAGTATTTGGTGGGTTTTGTTTGCCTGTTTATCTCACACAAATAACCATTATGTGACTGTAATGGTCATAAATACCTGCCAGTTGTGAAGCAGCCAAATCTCAATCATGTGACTTTTGGAAACAGGCAGAAGTATGAGGACCAGTAGTAAAGTTACTTTTTTAGTGCCATCAGAACTTTGATTGGTTACAAAAGAGGGCAGTCCTTAAGCAGGAACTACTTGTGTATGAAATACTTAGGTTCAAAACCATAGAATGTTATTTTTCTTTTTAAAAAATGTTTTTATAGTTCTTAATATAATCGGTTTCCACTATTCGCAAGAGATAAAACGGTATTATCTTAATCTGCTATTACCTTATTTTATGCTGATCTCCAAGATCTAAAGGCTATACTACGAAGATACAGAATTACTAAATATGTATGAAATTTAATGTGTCATATAAGCAGAGCCAAATCATGCCATTATGAAACTGAGTGATGATACAAGAGAATAAATGCAGCAAAAAACCCAATGAGATTCCTTTTTTCCACATCAGAAACTCTTCAACATGAATCCATGAACAAAATGCTGAATCAGCTCATTTTCTGTATTTCTTTTTATTTGTGTCAAGTAGGATTTCTGTTTGTGCTAGCTTTTTAAAAGACCAATATGAACATACATTAAATTAAGAGCATGTGTTTATCATTTTCAACATTCATGCACAGTAATAGAAATAAAGTTACTATTATGCGATCACATTCCAGAATCCAGCCCCATGGATGGGTTTTCTTGAGGAGTATTTTGCTCTTGAAATAGCACAAAATGCTAAATAATAGTGGCTCTATCATGATCTTAAACTTCAATAGGTTTGACCTTTCTCTAAACTAATTCACGCAAAAATAAATGGATATAAGCTGAAAACTGTGTATGAATGCACAGCAACATTTTAAAATGTTGCTATGAACATTGGGCATTTGACAGGCACTGATAGCTAAATACATAATACTTTTATCTTTTGAACAATGTAAATTATATGTGCACACACAAACACACACACACAGAGAGAGAGAGAGCTGGTTATTATTCCTGTCTTTGGATTAAAAAAAATAATGATAATAAGACTTTAAATGTCTCTAAAATGCCTATCTACTTAAAACACCACCAAAGATCCAACTTGCAACATTATACAGACATATACTGTTTTCAAAAATAAATGAAAATTAGGCAGTTGTTTCAACTGAAATAACTTGATGTTTGGTGATACTGGGAGTATAGTGATAATTATATGAAATACTGTCTATTTTTAATTAAACATAGACTGTGATGTTCATGCATATTCATGCTTTATATTGCTTATTGCCACCAATCATCATTCACTGGAAATTATAACTGTGCCCTCCAATTTTCTGGGCCAATAATTTTCTAGGCATAATTCCCAATTATATACTTAGAAGAACACATTTGAAGTTACAAAAACATCAACCTTGCTCAATAGTACTTGTAAATGGCCAATTTTGAGTAATGATAGTCACGCAAGAATAGTAGCAGAGCCACTTGGACATATCCTATATTTCTCTTTTATATCAGACAATCAACAGATAATGCAGAGAGATAATATCTGAATAACATTAAGCTCTAGTTTGCTTTAGCCATTCCAGGTAATAAACCAATGTGATTTTAAAACTCAGGACACGTTTTCGGGACAGTGATGCATTACTTAGAAGCAACCAGTTATAAAGAAGATTGGTAATTAAGCAAAGCTCTCCTTGTACTGAAATATTAAAAGTGTTGAGAGAAACAATACTGCTGAAATTATTATTACATACAATATCAGAAAGGCAACACTACATTGCCTGCAACAGGAGATGCATATGAACCATAATGAAATCAGGATAGAATATAAACTAGATTGCGATTTATTTACAGTTGTATTATACTAGACTTCACGCTTAATTGAGAGTTGATATATTTTATATCCAACCTTTTCATTTGATGAAAGTAGCAGTTTGTATTAATATATACATATGAAAACATTATTTCATGGCTATTTCAAGGAAGTGTGAAAAAAAGCCTGTGTCCTTCAAATTTAGTATTGCTAAGTGTGTCAGGTTTTTAAAAATTAAAATTATCCCTACCTACTGAGCAATGGATTAAGATATTATTTTAAGCATGCTATGCTTTGAGAGAGAGAGAGAGAGAGAGAGAGAGAGAGAGAGAGAGAGAGAGAGAGAAATCTTGGGAAATTAGACCATGGCAAAAAAATCCTGGGCAATTTCTATTTTCAGTTCTCATTCAATTTGATGAAAGAGACTTTGCTTTCAATGGTTTTTTCAATCAAGAACAAAATTTTAGTGAGAAATTCTCATGTGGAGAATGTGATACTGTTCCCAATACTTAATTGTGTATCACTAAATATAAAGAAGACCAATATGTACGGTGGCCAGCCTCATCATGATTGAAGAACATGGATGGATGGATGAAGATACTGAATGAATGTTTGGATTCTTGTGTAATTCTTATATATGAATCAATGAAGATACTGGAGCAATAAATAGCTTCTGCCTTTTGGGATCAACTCACAACAGCAAAAGGACCAGCAATCCAGAAATATGCTGCACACTAATACTAGACACCAATGAAAGTCTTTAAAAAATGGTCAGATGCTCAGATGTATCTATACCAACACAGGTCAGAATTGTGCAGGCAATGGTTTTTTCAGTGATATTTTATGAAAACAAAAGTTGAACTTTGAAAAGGCAGGAAAAAAGGGTATTTGACACTTTCAGACTTTAGTGTTGGAGAAGACACTTGAGAATACCACAGATAGCTAATTGGGAGAAAAAATAATAAATTGATCATGAAACAAATCAGTCCAAAATTCTCACTCAAGGCACAAATGAACAGATTCAAATTACCCTGTTTCAGACACATTATGGTAATACTTAGCTTTCTGGGGAAGGCTCTGATGCTGGGAAATGTAAAAAGAAAGAATCGAAGAGGATGGTCAGCAGCAAGTGGTGAGGCTCAATTATAGAGTGTTGGAAGACCTGAAGATCAGATTGAGGGCACATCTCCTGGAGAAAATCTATCTATGTGCTTAAATCAATCAAACCTAGAACTAAGGAGAAATTTCCTGTCAGTGAGAACAATTAGTTGGTGGAATGGTTTGACTTCCAAAGTTGTGGGGGGTGGTTTATGAAGAAAGTGGACAGCCCTTTATCTGGAATGGTATAGGGCACGGGTGTCAAACTGCTGGCCCGCGGGCCGGATGTGTCACGCAGAAGCCGTGCCCACTCCATTGCCGGCAATGGCAAAACAGTCCCAATACATTGTGTGATGTCATATGACATCGCGAGTTTGACATGTCTGGTATAGGGTCTCCTGCTTAAGCAGGGGGTTGGACTGGAAGACCTCCAAGGTATCTTCCAACTCTATTATTCTGTATTCTATCTAATATCCATCGTCAAATAATTCACACACACACACACACACACTAATATTCTATCAGTGGAGGTTAAAGTTTACTGGAAATGATTCTTTGCTTTTCAAAAAGAAAATGCATTAGTATAGTTTTAATATCTGTAAATATATAAAAATGTCCAATTGTGTGAAAGCAAAACCTGTGTTAACATTAAACACGTAAACTTTAGCTTATTTTCTTTCGATAGTACACTGAAACTTGTATTTTGTAGATTGCTTCTATTTTTCATTTTAATATATGACTGTTGCCTCTAGTCTAAAATCTTGCAATTGCTTCTTATACTATATGTAATTGTTTCATATCACAGAAAGCAGAATATATTTTGTTGAGTTTTTGGCATTGCACACATTTTAGCAATAATTGTTAAAATGAAACAATGCTTATCATCTGTTTGAATAAAGACTTTTTTTCCCCTTTTCTTGCTTTTTAGAAAAGATATTAACGTTGCTTAATATCTATTAAGTTTGCTAATACAATTCATCAGTTGGATGTCACTTATGGCATGCAATAGGCAGGAATTCAGGTTTTTTTTAATCTCCCTCAATAAAAAGGAGAACTTTCTTTAACAGAAATTGTACAGGTAAAACTTCATTTACAAACTTTTTTCATTAATAGTTAAGCCAATTTCAGCCATCTTGTTTGAAACCAATTTCAGGAATGATTCCAATGGCATCCACAAGGATGACAGAAAAATAGCAGCATACAAGACAATGTTGTAACACAGACCTGCCTTTATGTTCTTGCATACATAGGTTTAATGCAAGTATATAAGTTGGATACAATATGTAAAGATTTGTGTTGTGATATGACACATTTTTCTTCACTTTCTCTCCCAGTGGACACCTATTGTTACATTTATGAATAATTGCCATAAGCAAACTTCTCCTTGAAATTCAGGCCCTAAATCACTTAGTCATTTAAGTCACTGAGGTGTGCAGTGTTGCCACACAGTTTTGTCTAATAACTTGGAACAATCTTCCTCAATTTGGTCACTCAAGAGATGTCAACTTTTGTCCAGGAATTGTAACAACGAGGTTGACAAAAGGTTGCAGGTGGAGAGAATAATTGATGGAAGATCTGCATGTCCTTGACTTCTTCTTAGACATATAGTATTCTCCACACTCTGGCTAGCTTTTGTTTGTTTGTTTGTTCTTCCTTCCTGCACCATCAGGAAGCACTTTTTTTCTAGATCAACTAAATGTTGATCAATTGGTTGACCAGATTGTGACCTGAACCTGATGTCTTCAGCTGAGAGATGACATTATCTGGTGTCATCAGCTGAGAATGTGTGATTGGCCCAAAGTCACCCAGCCAGTGTTCTAACATAATTCTAGACTAGAACTTACATTCTCCTGGTTTCTAGCTGAAGCTTTAACTACTAGACTAAAGTGGCTCTCATTCATTCATTCATTCATTCATTCATCAAATTAAATGATCACTTATCTCACAAAGTGATTTGCGACAGTGTACAGCAAAAATAAGTAAATAAAATAATAAACACGTCAAACACAGAAATATTTGTTTAAAAAAATTAAAAGCATACATAAGAGGCTCAGTCAGATTTTCCATTCTTCTCCATGTCTTCCTAACATAGTAATGTACTGCTTGTTTTATTTTGTTTCATTTTCTCTTTGTAACGAGACCTTGATATTTGCCACTTGGTAGAGCATTGATCTCCCTTTATTCTGCCATGTTGGTGTGCCTTCCATGATACAGATCAAGTGCCTATAAATTCTGAATATTTTAAGAAGTACAGATACCAAATGTTTTCTTTTTACCCACATACATACTATGTAAAACTATTTTGTACCTGAATATTGATGCCAAACTGCAGTATAAATTGGGAGCTGGCCTATCCTGCAGTATCCTTAGCTGGCTTATGTGACAGAACAACCTCTGTTGTGTATTGTAGCTCGGAGCTTGTTGACCATTCTGACAGGAAACTGAACACTAACCCTATTGTACAGTATTATAGCCCACTGTTAATCTGCTTATTCCACCAGCAGTGTATCCTAAACCTCAACTAAGCATGCTGAAAAGATGTTACAGCAATGGAGTATGTAATGTATATTCTGTGTGTCTGTGAATAATGCTTTCATGCAGAATGGATTGCCAAATTTTTGAAGCAATATAAAAGGTTACCCAATGCTCCATTTCTCACAGTGTTCTAACATAATTCTACTATATGCATGGCGGTTACTACAGGGCCCATGGGAGTCTTAGCTGGAAAGCTACCTGGCAGCTTGCAAAAACAGAAGGTATGTATGCTACTTGTGATTGGGCTTCTATTATTAAATGAATAGCATCTGTGAATAAATGAAATTTTGAATGTAAGAAATTGCAAGCATGCCAGCCTCTTTTCTGCACATATACATCAATGGCCAACCAACCAGGAGAAGAATCAGTCCACATTGTTGTATCAAGTACTTCTGAATGAATAGAATCAGGCCAGACCTATTTATTCATAATGTATACATAATGTATGCAGATCTACTGTATATGCAATAGATATTATTTTACAAAGGCATTAAAGGTAGAGAGGAGACCCAACAATGAAAATATCTTGGCACAATTGTGGTCCATTTTTATATAAACATATTGTATCATGATGTTACACGCTCTTAAGAAAGGAGGGAGCAATTAAACTCATTTCTGTTTCCATACCCTGCAACGTCTTGAAGAAGTCCTCATTTTCCACCAGACTACTCTAGAATATTTTCAAGGTTCTGGACAACACTGATTTACAATGATAAAAGTTTTGGCTGCTCTAATAAAGACAGAGAGAGTGGGAGCCAAATACAAATTCCACTGGAGAGAATTCCTATTACAAGCTGGGACATCTGTAGCTATGAGACAGGTAGACCCATTTTGAAATATATTTTAAAGTAATTAATAAACAATAAATATACTATCATAAAGGCTGCATCTCTAAAGGATAGGCCCTTTTCCCATAGCTTTTCTTTCTGAAAAAAATATGCATCACATTTCATGCAGCAGATAGATAGGCAAGATAACACCCAAAATTATTATCCTAATTTTCAGTTGAGTAAATGCAATGAAGAATAGAACAGATCTAGACTGCAAATATCCATACAATCACTAAATGGCAGCAAAGATTTTCCATGACTCTTTGCTACCCTCTAACAACAGCTGAGATTTTTGCTGCCCTGATTTAGTAGCCCTGTTAAAGAATAAACTAGAAAGATGTCAAAATAGTCAATTGTAAATGAAACACACAATATTTATTTATAGATCATTTCCCTGGGAATTCCTACCATGGTAGGGAATTTAAAGCAAATTCTCCCAAGGGAAGTTTTCTTTGATAGACCTTTGCTTTATCCAACTCTTTCTGACTTTAAATAAACATACTATATTCATCCTGCAGGTAGGTACAGATCATGTCCCTTAAAAGTAAGTTAAGTTCTATCCTGACCAGAATTAGAAAAGTAGTGAGAGCAGTTTGGCTATATGTTTGGGAATTCAAAAGAACAGGACAAATATTTGGTAAGATTACAGGTCTATCACAAAGATGCTTTTTCAAGAGACAAGTGGACTTTCTTGTTTTTTTTCTTTGAAGATGTTTTGCTTCTCATCCAGCTCTGATTGGATAGTGGGGAATGGAAGGATTTATATTCCTTGCAGACAGCTGGTCATTTGCATTCTTTTAGAGAGAAGGATGAGGGGGGACATGATAGCAGTGTTCCAATATCTCAGGAGCTGCCACAAAGAAGAGGGAGTCAAGCTATTCTCCAAAGCGCCTGAAGGCAGGACGAGAAGCAACGGATGGAAACTGATCAAGGAGAGAAGCAACTTAGAACTAAGGAGAAACTTCCTGACAGTTAGAACAATTAACCAATGGAACAATCTGCCTCCAGAAGCGGTGAATGCTCCAACACTGGAAGTTTTTAAGAAGAGACTGGACAGCCATTTGTCTGAAATGGTATAGAGTTTCCTGCCTGAGGAGGGGGTTGGACTTGATGACCTCCAAGGTCCCTTTCAACTTTTATTTTTATTTATTATTATTATTATTATTATTATTATTATTATTATTATTATTATTATTATTATTATTATTATTATTATTATTATTATCATCATCATCATCATCATCATCATTATTATTATTATTATTATTATTATTATTATTATTATTATTATTATTATTATTATTATTATTATTATAGTTCACATGTTGCCCACATGCTGTGATTTTCCTTTGCACTGTGGTGTACATTGTTGGCCAGTGAACAGAGCTTCTTGTCTTGTTTTCCTCTTGTATATACCACATAAGCCACACATAATTTATTCATTATGGGGAAAATAATAAAAGGGAATAGTCTGGTAAGATTCACTCTTTTAGCTTATCCCAAAGTCCCACCATTTATGAAGGACAGGAACAAAGATGTCCTCAACTCATTCTGAGCCAGAAGCTAATGCACCCTTTATCCATTTTTAATGCCTCCATGTCAAAAGTAATGTTTTCACATTGGTCCAAACTGAGCTGTCCAGTTTTTGTGATGTACTTATAACAATGTCCCCCATGCTGGGTAGGTCATGCTGAAAAAGAAATAAGAAAAAAAATAGTACTTCAATTGATGGAAGTTATTTTTTGGAAAAAATATTGAATATACGCATATATTAAGTAATGTAAAAAAAAAAATCTCCACAGATGAGAACAGAAATACATCTTCCAAAGGGGGGGGGGGGAAGAAAGTAACAAACATTATTTGAAGCACAGAAAGCATAATTTGCATAGAATACAAAGCCAAATTTGACCCCCGAGTTATTGTACTTGGTACTGGATCAAAGCTATTTTAAATATTTCAGATGTCTCTAAATATTAGACAATGCAAAATAAAAGCCTTCATTGCCAAGGGAAAATGAATTTACTGTAGGGTTCCTGCCTGAGCAGGGGTTGGACTCGATGACCTCCAAGGTCCCTTCCAACTTTATTATTATTATTATTATTATTATTATTATTATTATTATTATTATTATTATTATTATTATTATTATTATTATTATTATTATTATTATTATTATTATTATTATTATTATTATTATTATATTATTGTTGTTGTTGTTGTTGTTGTTGTTGTTGTTGTTACTTGGAGGTTTATCTGTCCTCAAGGTCACCTGAATGGTGCAAATGGGTGTGGAGCCTTCTTGGAACTGCTGAAAGGACTGTGTTGTAGGCTGGAGATTGAACAGCCCTCTCTCAGTAGGGGGGAGGGCTGTTCAATCTCCAGCCTACAACACAGTCCTTTCAGCAGTTCCAAGAAGGCTCCACCCATTTGCACCATTCAGGTGACCTTGAGGACAGATAAACCTCCAAGTAATAATAATAATAGAACATCATCTATCTCCAGTCTACAAGGGGAAGAGATGCTGCTTATAGAACAATCAGACAAAAGAGGCAGGAAATCCCAGTGGCTTAAAAATCAGAGAAACCTAGGAAGGACACACCTTTATTGATCAGGCATTTAAAAGTAGCAGTAGGAAGTTTGTACCTTCAGACTTGCAAGATTCTGCTAATGTAGCCTTAACAGTAAAGTAGAGTTATTTCATCTAGAAAGGTTTCTTGTCTGCTTTACTTGGGAGGGGTGACAATCTAGGACCTGCCCAGTGCTCAACTCAAGGTGAATCCTATCAACTTTATCCACAAATCACAATAGCATTTACACACAATCATTGACTAATTCAATTTTTTCTCTGTACCACTTTGGTTAAGTCTCAAAGGTGTTTTTTCAGCAACTGGACTTTCTTTGTTTTTCCTTGAAGACATTTCGCTTCTCATTCAAGAAGCGTCTTCAGTTCTGACTTCAGTTCTAATGGTGGGTAATGGAAGGACATATTCCTTGCAGTCATCTGGTCATTAGCACTCTTTCTGAGAGTTGTTGAGACCACTTGGAGGTTTATCTGTGCCATCAGGATCACCTGAATAGTGCAAATGGGTGTGGAACCTTCTTAGAATTGCTGAAATGACTGGGTTGTTGTGCTGTCCCACTCTCTCTCACAAAAACACATAACTGTGGTTTAGTGGGATTATTAATATTCCCCTGCAATTTCCTTCACCAAAAATCAAGTACTGTCCCAATTAAATCCAGTCACAAGCAGACCAATCCTAGTCCACAGAGCAATGGCCAATGAGTCCACAAGGCACTTAAAGGTTTCCCAGTCAAAATAAACCTACCAGGCAAAATTAAATCCACAATACAAGGGGGTTCATAAGGCAAGAAAAGCCCAGAGTTCACAAGGCATGATCCAAGTCAAGGTACAGTGTCATTTCAAAGCAAGGTAGTAATCACAACCAGAAAGCAAACAGCTAGGAAATGAATACATTCCCAGCATCACCTCCATCTGTCTGCTGTGCTAAATAGCCAGCTTCCAGTGCAGCCCATCAAGAAGGGCAAGGCTTCCTTCTCATGAGTAATCTGGCTGACCTTCTCTGCTCCTGCCTTTTCTCTGCCCTATATGTTCTTGGATAAGGTGCAGAAGGCAGTTCCTCTTCCTCATCACTAACCAACTGCAGCTGTATGTTTTCCCCTGCAGCTGTGCTTTAGCCAAATCCCTCTCAGACAACTGCTTGAAGCCATTGACTAACTCCCCTCCAGATGTGCCTGGAATTAGTTCATCTTCCTCTGATCTGACATCTGGGGAAGCGTCCGGGGGGGGGGAGTCCTCGCATTAGTAAACAGGAGATAGGTCCCTCCACCTCTGTTGAGAGAGAGTTGTTCAATTTTAATGTAGATGACCCCTCTTTCAAACCTCTTCTCTCTGTCCATAATGTGAACTTTGCTGTTTTCGAAAGAGTGGCCTTTGTCTTTAAGAGGCCAGTGGGGACCCTGCCCTTCAGCTAGCCTGCCCCAAGTCATGTAGCCATGCAAGTGTCTATAGATAAAGTTTTATTTCAAGTATGAAGCATGCTGTAAAATAAGTATCCCTTGTAGCATATTGCATCACAGGTCACACTGTTAAGTTTCTACTTGTCTTTCTTCTTTCTCCTTGCAACTTCTACTTGTGCAGTTGAATTGTTTCTGACAAAAAAGCTGGGGGTTTGTGTCAATTAGAACTATCCAATTTAAAACAAATCAGAAAGTTCAAATTGGTGATACAATCAAGTACAGCACAGGAATGGAGGTTTCTGTCACCAAGAAAAAGTGAATACTAGTTAATTTAGTTTTCTATTACAGGACATGGATTTGTAATTCTCAACTCCAAATGCAATTTCTTCTAATTCTATTTTATGCCCATCAAATTACATTGTTCACTATGGATGAACCTTCAACTGAACTCTAGCATAAAATTCCTATTAAATTCCGAATCAATTAGAAGTGACTTGTTTCATTATATTTCATATTTAAATGATTACTGGGGGACAAAGCTCTTAATAAAGGACCCATACAGGTGATTTTGAAATTGCTACTGTAACATATTTTTAACAATTTAATTCACTAAGCAATCAATCACTCTTTTAAGATCTGAAAAGAAGAATGTAATAATACCAAGTGCTTTTGTTCGGCCTTGTATTATCTCCTTTGGGTACACAATATAACAAAATCCTTGTTTATCCATGAAGTCTGTCTCACATAAAAGTAACATCAAGGCAAGCAACTATAGATAAATGGTTTTCCTCTACTTTTATCATGATACATGATGTAATTTTGGGAAGGGAAGTGGAGTCATGGGAAATTATGGGAATAACACAATATGTTTTCTTTCTATTTGTGAGCTTGTACAAGCTATACAATTAAAAGACTGATGACTATTACAAGGTACTGTCAACGTTTATAAGATCTGTTTAAAACATCTTATATGCAATATGCAGTTTTTGGTATATATTTTCTTTAATTCATTCAAAAGAAAAGTAAAATTCTGCTGGTGAGCTAATCTTTGTTATCATTTGATGCCAAACTGCAAAAATGTGAAGTGTAAAATTTTTATTTCTTTGATAGGAGGATTTGGCTGAAGTTTACTGAAATTGTACTTCTATGACAATGAAGAATGCACTACTGGCTTCTGTACATTTCTGTATGCTACAATGCTTCTATTGAATATTTAAATTCTTGTAAATTAAAAAGAGCCTGAAATGTAGCTTTTCAACTTCCATTTTTGATGAAATACTAATGGCATGATAATGGACAGGAAGGGCATTAGTTAAGAAACTCAAGTGCATGTAAAGATAACTGTCTTGTGTCTGTAAATAAGTATCTATATTCATTCACTAAAAAGCAAAACACTAAATTCTGATTATCACTACAGAGAAGGCTATTCAGCTCTCTCATTTAATACAATGCTTCTCATGTAATACAATGCTGAAATGTGCCTTGACATTTTTCAAGGATTCTTTCTCTGAAAAATAATTGTTTTTTTCTTTAATCCTCAGGGCAGTGTTTTTGTTATTGCTGTTGTTGTTAGTACTGGAAGTAGTGAGAGGTGTTATGTTTTCTTCTCTTCCATAGATTTCCATCATTGTGATGCTTTTTCAGGGGCACAGTTCCCACTTATGCCTTTCCTTTGGATTTAAAGTCTCAGTGGGAAGCCTGAATGGTTGCAGATGATTGTAGAAGTGAAACAGAAAACATTCATGCACTTACAGAAACACACACACACACACACACACACACACACACACACACACACACACTACTGCAAAAGTAGAACAACATCATATTACAGACATAAGAAATTCTCCTTTGAAAGAAATGCTCAAAGTAATTTCACTTTTGTGTAATTGAATGAGAACAATAAAAAGTGGAAGATGATAATAACTGGAAACATTATGGAATGAAACAGTTTGATTCTAAGAAGAATGATAGTTACTGACCTGAATTCTACCCCACTGAGCAACTTTTTATCACTGGTACTGTTCTATGTCTAAAACCAGAGGTGGGATTCAAATATGTGAACAACTGGTTCTCTGTGTGGATACCACTTCTGGAAGTCCGTTCTGGGCCTGGGCAACAAAAAATTAGCTACCGGTTCTGCCGAACTGGTGCAAACTGGCTGAATCCCACCACTCTCTAAAACATACCTATAAACAGAAGCCCTTACTAAAGAACATTCTTAGCTGGATGAACTAGGACACAAAGAAACTTTGATAACTTTGAAAGACTATTAAAGGGGGGGATCAACTAATATAGTCAACAAATCCATAGGAGACTAGATTTGACCCAAAACATATCTAGTCAGGTACAGGTTTAAACCTGACAGGTTTAATCTAGACAATCACTCATCTTGTAGGAGAGGTAAACTCAGTTGTGAACTCCATCAAGTGTTACAGGCCTACAGTAATTAATATATTGTCCAATCATTGATTAACTGTGGTGGCCAAGATGCATCTACAGCTGCCTGGTTGATAAATGAAGCTAGTAGATAATGGAATCTTGCCACCACTTTTTCCTGCTATAGAGTGTTTCTAGAAATATTTGATGTTTCCTGGAGAACGTGACTAATGATTTTGTATTTCCAAAATCGTGATTATTTTTTTGACCCAGTTAAAGGGATTGTGTGCTGCCAATACTACTGATACAAAGATCCACAAATACAGTCATAAGATCTATAGTTTTCAGCTTGCAAGAATTGTGAAGAGTCCAATGTGATTTTTTAAAATTCATATGTACAATTCAATATTCAATAATATTGAATTGTCAAGTCACAGTGAAGAAGTCTTGAGATTCTGAGGAAATGGTCCACATGTAAAAAAAATATAGCCAATGATCTTTTGACATACTTAACCAGGTCAGATAAAGGCCCATCATATTCATTTGAAACTACACAAAGATTCATTAGTATTCATTTATTATTTTTTATTTATTATTGCTTTTGAGTAAGCCTTGATTCCTCATAACTATGTATATTAGTCCTTACAATTTTGTTGGCAAGACCTTTGGAAGTGATTTGCTCAAAGTCACCAATGACTAGAACATACAATAACAGAATTGGAAGGGACCTTGGACTCCCTTCTTTGCTCAAGCAGAAGACCCTACACCATTTCAGAAAAATGGTTGTCCAGTTTTTTTCTTGAAAATCTCCAGCAATGGAGCACCCACACCTTCTGGAGGCAAGTCATTCCACTGATTAATTGTTCTCATTGTTAAGAAATTTTTCCTTAGTTCTTGATTGGATCTCTCTTTAATGATCTTCCACCCATGACTTCTTGTCCTGCCCTCTGGTGTATGGAGAATAAGTTTACCCCCTGTTCTCTGTGACAGCCCTTCAAGTACTGATGAATTGCTACCTTCATATCACCAGCTGACTTCATTCCGATAGAAATCATGGTTTCCCAATTTTTATCACTGTGAAATCTTAAATCATTACACCAAACTAGCTCTCATTATTAACCTTGGTGAGATTTTTTATGGGTTATTGTGGTATAAACCACGCTCCTTCGGATTATGGTTTATAGAATTGTACCCATAAAATGGCTGAGATTAGTAATCGTGTTAGGTGTTTTATATGAACACAGCCATAAGGCATTGATAGGCTACAGGCTATATTTGGTCTAGGCAGGATGATCAGGGTGAAATGACAAACCTCATTTTTTCCCCACTAGAATAATGAAGCTAAAATTCATATTATCACAAAAATATTCCTTCAATGGAGGAAAAAAAATACCTTTTATGTCTGAATCTGGAATTGACCTTCAGAAAATCTGTATGTTCTGGGCTGTCACACAACACAACTATGCCAGAATTTATAATTAGTACCTCAGAATCAAAACTAATAGATTTTGTTGGCAAATATTCAAATGGCCACAAGGTATCACCTGGAAAGTAGATTTTTCTGTATTATTTTGCTTCTATCTCAAGGTCACCCATATTTTTGCAGTCTAGTAATTGAGATGTATGCCATGAGGTGCTTTTTTGATGTTGTTTTTAATATTCGTTTTTTGAACTTGATGGCATGGCTTCAGGAAAAAATGGGACACCTTTTCTACAGTTGCTCTTAAGGAACTTTGTACTGAATATTATTCTATGTATAATGAAAAGGGCCATTAGGACTGGAAGAGTTTGGGTCCTGAAATTTGATATTTATGAGCATTTTGAAGAAGGGGGGGGGGATAAGAGAAAGCACTCTCCAGAGACTTGAGTGCTTTCCGATAAAGAAGTCAGGTTTGGTCTTAGTTTCTTAAAGAAGAAAACTAGTTTGTATGCAGTGATGTAGCATGTGATTTGCATCTAGCAAATCCTCTATATTTAACATTTCCATATGAAAATAACACAGCCAGAAACCCTGGAGAAGAGCTGCTAAGTGATCCAAAGGAAGCAAGAACATGAAAAGGCATTTTCTTGTATTGCCTAAGTCATAAGTCTCCCCTTTCAAGAGAAATATAATTCCTGGAGGATTATATTATTAAACCAATTAAAACTTTAGTATCACTATGGTGCAGTTGCATATGTGTTAGGGTGTTTCTGCTTCAGCACTGGATTGCCAGCGGCTTTTCGAGCCCAAATCTTTCACCTTAGCCTCTTAAAGCTAAAATGATTATTTGTGTGTGTTATGACAACTTATAGGGGTGTGATGGCTCAGCAGTAAAAGATGCTGAGCTTGTCAGCTGAAAACCTGGGTTCAAGTCCCAAGTGTTGCATGATGGGGAAATTTGCATCCTTGATCTAGTTCCTGCCCACCTAACAGTTTGAATGCATGTAAATGTGAGTAGAGAAATAGGTACCATCTCGGTGGGAAGGTAACAGATTCCTGTTATAGTTATGCTAGCCAAATGACCACCATGCTGGCTCCCTTGGCTAAGAAATGGAGATGAGCACCATCCCTTAGACTTGGAATTGACTAGACAGTGGAAACCTTTAGCTTTATGACAATTTATGTCCCTCTCCACTTCACTTGACCAATTTGTTTGAAGTTCAGGTGAATGAATTTGTTTTGAAAACAGGTGACATCTTACATGTCTACTAGCCCTGAGAATCAAAGTTTTTTTAAAAAAAATCTAAGGTTATGTTCAATTATATCATTCTTTCTGAACTCAGGGGCTGAGTTACTGTAGGTGCTTTCTAATAGGACAAAAATACATGAGCTTAAGTCAACATCGTAAGACTTTCTTATAGCATTTGCTAGAGTACTGCTTAATCTATTTCCCACACGCTGCTGTCAACATTTTTTTTTCCTGATTAAATTACAATTCGAATATTCCAGCAAGCTATTATAAGTCATTAAATCATCAAAGCTATTTGATCGTAATGGCAGTTTTCAACACTCTTTTTAATCTCATTGTCTATTTTTGAACATGGAATGTGTTTGCATTGTATTATGCGCAAACAAATTGCAGTCTTCCAATATGAATTCATTAATATTGATTAATGCAGACATACAGTATGTGCCTGATGTTTGAGTGAGATCCTGGCACTTCCCAAATACCAGATCTACAGGTGATGTTTAAATCTGTTTCCATTACTTTGCCTTTTTATCACAGATGGCAGAGCTCATCCAATCTGTGATGACAGTGGGAGCTATGAAAGGTCTGAGGGCTGAGATGCAACCCTAAACCCTGGATTCATTATATATACTATCATATTATTCTTTAAAGAAGCTAAGGTAGCTTATGTGTATGCTTGTCTCTATTTTAACCTGACAACTGCTTCTGAAGTAGCTAGATTATAATTACTTAAGGATAGCTAAATTAGTTTCATGGCTAAATTGGGTTTCAGATTCAAATTTCTCCTATAACTTCATCTTATAGAATCACACTTACTAAAACTTCAGGAATAATTTACATTTATGAAAATGTAAACCAGATACTATGAAGAAGAAATCAAAAAGTGTGTTTTTAAAATATGCAAAAAAAATGGTTTTAGCTTCCCCAAACAGAAGGAATTTCCCATAAAACTATCAGCTACTGTGGGTTTTTTGTAAAAAAAAAAAAATCTTGCATAGTAAATGTCTTCCCTGTAAGACCCCTTTGTCCTAATTATATATTCTTAATATGTCACTTGAAGCATACTCAGGATTTGACCTAACTGCAGTGAGTAGAGGCAAGGCAATTTTCAACAGGATTATGGGAGGAGATAAAAGTTTGAAGTCTTGCTGGTGCCACAGTATCCATGAATTGCCCTCTCTTTGGGCTTACTACTAGATAATAGGCTTTTATTATAGGCCATGCATGTACTTGGTCATTAGAAGCCTATGATTGGTTTTAACTATGCCGTGTGGTTGGCAATGCTCAATGGAATATCTGTTTTGATGGAATAAAAAAAAAATCACAGATAAGAAAGTGGTACACATGGGTAGATCTGGACAGAGGGTTAATTCTCACTTTTTGAAATAGTGTGCCATTTTTTTAAAAAAATCTTAATTTTCTATCTCTTAGTTCTATTGAGCCACAAGTTGTTGTTTCTTCACTATATACTTTACTTAGAAAGACATAGAGTTTACTTCAGAGATAACAATGAAGCAAGTTGGAGAAACCTTTACTCAGTGGTTGTTATGGCAGAGGTTTTTTTTTTTTTTCAGAAAATGGCTTCCCATGGCCAGTCAGCAAACTATCTATTAATAAGGATACCTCTTTAACTTCAATAATAATGATATATTCCAGTTAAAGTATCAGTTCTTCTTCTCTGGGTAGGTGGGTATTAACTAGCATTCATAGCAAGATCAAAACAGTCAAGGTGGTGGTGGACACATCATAACAATCTAAGCACCTTACCTTCTATCTATGCATCAGCATCACAAGCACCTAGAAAAAGACAAGCTTTAATCATAATTTCTCCTAATTTAAATAATCCTAAACAAAATTAAAGTCAATGAAGCCGGCAGTTGGTAGGTGATCAGGAGAATGTCTTATTCCAGGCTTGTTTCTGTTAATCTCTTTCAATTTTACCATACCTCTGCCTCACTCAAAACATTGTATTATGGGGGCAAAAAGTACAGGAGAAGAAAACCACCTCCTACTCCTACTCCTACTCCTCCTCTTCCTCCTCTCATTCATATCAGGTTAAGGGGCAAAATTCTCTTTTTACATTCCTCCTAAAACGACTGTGGACGACTAATGTCTCCTCTCATTTTAGAGTACAGTCCTTGCCTTACTCAGGACTTACTCAAAGTTCTGTTTTATATAAAGTTGTTTAATATAGAAACATTGAACAGCTAATTTAGTTTGGAAGTACAAAGCTCTTCATATTCAGTGCTAGTAAAAAAAAACCAAATATTAAAATATTGAAAATATTAAATATTTAAATATTATGTTTTTTTAAAAAAGGCCCAGAAAATATTTCTCTCTCTCTCTCTCTTGCTCTCACAATTCCTCCAAAGTGTTTATCTTATTGCAGTTCTTGAAAAAGACATCTCAGCAGTTAATCATTGTCTCTGTGAAATTGTACCTACCAGGGTGCCATTTTCCAAAGCTCAAGCAGCGTGGCAATTAAGCTGTTATCATATATTGGAAGTTATAACTCTGTAGATAATAAGGCATTGAATAAAGGGCATTGCTGGGATTCCGTGTCTTTTTGCCAATAGCTGAATGTCAGATATCAGCTATTGGGGTTCTTTGGATTGGCAGGTTAGAGTAGCCGAACAAATAGCTTCTGAAAGTTATGTCAATTGAAATTTCTTATCGGTATCTCTCTAATAGGCATTTGAGCACCCCCTGAACAATTCAGTGAAGAATTATGTCTGTCAGCCATAAAGGAAGGAGGGGGCAAGGGAGGGCTGGTCCAGTTTTGCAGCTCTTACAACCTCCCAAGGAAGTTAGCATATTTGGTAGATTCTTTTGATGAAAAACAAGGATAACAATATGCATATTAAATCTATTAAACCAAACCTGTTATGCCTGCATTTCCCAACAAAGTCATTAGGCTACTGCTATGTTCAGATAGACTTTGGGAGTTTTTGCAACTGTTGATCCTGATTTAGCATAGCATGCATTTATCAGACACTTTTTAAATAACTATTTTCCTTTTTGGTCAAGATTACACAGAAGAGAAAAGGTAGTCACCATGCATGTATAGACTGAACACATGAGACATGACATAGTTCCAGCTTTTATAGATGATCTCCATCATGTAATACTCCTGGAGACAGAATACAGAATAACAGAGTTGGAAGGGACCTTGGAGGTCTTCTAGTCCAACCCCTTGCCCAAGCTGGAGACCCTATACCATTCCGGACAAATGGCTGTCCAATCTCTTCTTAAAAACCTCCAGAGTTGGAACATCCACAACTTCTGGAGGCAAGCAGTTCCACTGATTAATTGTTCTACCTCAGTGATGTCACCAGGTAGATACTTCTCACATGTTCATGTGCCTGTCTCATCAGAATAAAGATATTGCTTAGAGTGTAGGTATGAAAATGTATAGTATTTTACTTGTTATAAACTCTCCTCTTAATTGCTTAGAAAAGTTACTGCTTTACCAAAGGTTTTAAATACCTTTTTTCAGGATTTCTTTTAGTCGTGATTTTACATTGTTCCTAAGAGCATTGTGTGATTCCCTAATGGATCATTTCAGAGGATAAAACACTATAAATATCACAAATATTGTGCTACTCCTATGCAGATAATACCACAAAGGCAAAACTGCTGAAAACTCAAAATCATGATCCAAATTTACATGCATTATCTGAGGAATCTAGTTGCCAAGTTAGAAGTAATTGGTCCCAGAGCAGATTGTAAATCTATTCACACAAACACAACAGCTCCCCCACTTTTTATGACCAGGATTTTCTGTATTCAGTGTTTGTTTTTTAATTAAAATTGGAGGCAAACTTAATTCCTACATATATTTTTTTAAAAAAACGAATGTTGTCTATCTTTTTTTTGTAAATGCAGAATTGCTCATTTAATTAATCATCTTATTGAACTATCCATCTCTTCGCTTAGGTGAGAACAGTCTGCTTTGGAAAAGAACCTTCTAACCAATAGCAGGAAATCTAGGATTTCCCTGAAACTCTTAGCAGCAAATAGCCTGAATTAAAAAACATCTGTTTGGCTTTATTTTTTTTGCCTATAATAATGCCATTTTTTTTACCTTAGAAGAAAATTAATCCTATATAAGGATTCCTTGTTCTAATGAGAGGAGAATGGTCAGAAGAATTAAAGATAATAGTGGAATTCTTCAGGGTGACTTTATTCCTCCTATCTCTGCACTGATTAGTCTTATATGGATCATCCTTAATAGATACTGTGCTATCTCTGCTGCTGTATATGATCTCACCTCATTGGACACAATGTTCCAGAGGGCAGGAGCCATGCCAGGCTCTTCTCCTGGACCACTCCAAATGAAATTCCCTGGCCAACAGAATTTGGAGCATGCCCCTTCTGCTGGAGCAAGGGGGGCAGGCCAATCCTATTGGGGTGAGACGATTCCTCAGATAGGAGGAACCTTCATCTATATGCTATATGTAATTCTATATACTCTATATCAATTACTCCAACTTCCTTCCACATCATGTCTACCTGAACATGTCATTTTAAAATGAAGAATCTGGCACAAGGACCTTTATAAGCATTGGAGTTCATATTCTGGAACGCATAACACCAGACAAAGGCAAAATCACAAAACTACATTTCACTTACTTTGGCTATGTCATGCAGGAAAATTCATTGGAGAAAGCAATTATGTTTGGAAGAATTAGCAGTAAAACGAAACCAGGCCACCAAAGAATGCAGCAGCTGGACACTATCAAAGCTGACACCAGCCAGAGCATAGAACAACTCAAAGAAGTAATGCAAGGTAGGAAGATGTGGAGAGATCTGGCCCATAGAATCGCCAAGAGCTGGACATGACTGAATAGATCATCATCACCACCACCACCACCATCATCATCGTCATCATCATGGTCATCGTCATCGTCATCATCATCCTGCAGAACAGCAGTTTATCAAAATGGATGTGACAAATGAAGCTTCAGAAACATTCCTCAAATGGTTCTTCTAAATATTTACTTACTGGTGGGTTATTTTTTTCCCTAATGGTGAGTAAAGTATGTATTCCCAAAATTGTGCATCATTTATTACATACCCATTCAACCACATGAGAGCTGCACCCTCCCATCTACAGTAACTTTTTTTATTACTGGTATTCCCATAATTAATCCTTTTTGAAACTAACTGAATAAATTTGGTGGAAGGACTAGACTTCATTTTTTCTGCCTGTCCTTCTCTTGAGGATTGAGGAGCCAATACTGGAATCTTTGTGCTCAGACTGATAATTCCTGTAGAGATGAGGATCCTACAGATATAAATATTTCCCCCCATACACACACATACACTAATAAATAAAATCCTTTGTTTACCTCCCCAGCCATTTTTGAGCTGATGGAAAAGAAACACACTGCCCAATAAGCTTTAAAACTTGATTAAGCATCTTATTATAGGTTTGGTAGCATTTACTGAAACACATTTTCTTAGTAATCAAAAATCCTGGCACAGATGAATTTAACTAAATGCAGCCCAAGGCAATCTTTCCTCTGGGGAAGGAAGAAAGATCAGTTCAGCCTGAAGATATTGCTTGAAGATTTCGATTTATTCTGCACTGCCTTCTTTTAGACACCATTTCATAAATGGGAAGAAAGAAATATGAACAATGAGAAAATAAAAACTGTTTTAGCTAAAAAAAACTTTTTGAGTTTCTTTGAATAGAAGGTCAACCTAGACTTCCAGATTTTCTCTCCCAGTCTCCCCATTTGTCCTCCAGACTATTGTTTTATAACATCTAGAACGCCTAACTTTTGTTTAGTCTTGTTGAGAATTCTGGGAATGTAGCCCTAGTCCAACACTACTACTAGATCGGAGAAATTTCCTCTTGATGTCTTCTGATAAACAAGCAGTATCCAATCTGGTCAAGAAATAATTCAGAACAAAAAATCAGATCACTAAAGAGGAAAATTAGTGATCAGTCAAATTAGTTAAAAATACCATTTATTAAGCAAGGTTTGACTTTCTTTCTAACTGACCATGGAAAATCTATAGGCTTCATGAATTTCAGTTTTTTAATGTTTTTTAACATTGGCAATCGCCCCTGATATTGGCCTGAAATTTCTCAAGTTGCACTCATGCTATGGTTAGAGTTCAGGTGAAACTTTTGGTGGGCTTGCTCAGTGCCTGGAGACTATCAGACCTTCCTATCAGAAACTGCCTGTGACCCAAATCTAGCAAGATTAAGTAGTTTTAGATTTCAGCCCCACAGGATCAGGAGAGATAATATATTTGACTCTGGAGGGGTAGCACAGAAGTGTTGTCTACCTTGGAGGTCCTCTTGGACTTGTGGTTCCTGATAGAAGAGCAGATGGCAACCATGAACCAGGGGAAGATACAGGGAGTGGTTTGCCAGTTCTATCTTATGGTCAGTTTTGTCCATTCCTGGATCAGAAAGTCTTGCACATACCTATATATGTTTTAGTCACTTACCAATTGGCTTATTGCAAGGCTTTCTACATGGGATTGCCTTAGAAGACCATCCAGAAATGGTCCAGAATTCAGGCCATCTAAAGTTCTTGGTGCTTTCTGTTTGGCTTATTTTATACCACAGTTTTGTGAGTTACACTGGCTTCCAGTTGCTTTTCAGGTGCAGTTCAACATATTAGTTATCACCTTTAAAGCCCTACATGGAATAGGGTTTTACTTAAGGACCATTTCTCCCCACCATATTCAATCGCATAGAGTGGCAGTGGTTCAAGTCCCTTCCCTGAAACATTTCATCTGCTGGGTCCTTGGTGGAAGTACCTTTTTAGTAGCCATCCGATCTTTTGAAATAATCTCTAAGATTTGGGAGGAGTGGTGGGGCTACTTTTTTTAGCCTTTCAGGAGCCTGGGAAAACCTCATTCATTTTCCAAGCATGAGACTGATTCAGTTGTCCATAGTATTGGTGGTCTGACACATGATGGAAAGCTTATGATCTTTTTAATATTAATTTTATTGGTTCTTGTTAGCTGCCTAAGATCATTTTGTGAGATGGGCAGTGATGTAAGCCATTATAATAAAATAATATGAAATATTGATATTAATATTCTATCATTAAAAATAAGTAAAAGTAAAAATCTAGAAGTTTGCAATCAAGCAGCTGGAATCATGTATTGCAATTTTGCTTCAGCCAAAATTTGGAATTAATGTAGAACTTTTTTCTGTCCAAGACAATGAATGAAGAAAACCCCAAGATGCTTAAGAAAGCTAATAAGCTTTTTAAAGTATGGCACATCGTATCATTATTATTAACAATGTATGAGTCTCACTAATGTCAATTATATTTTTCCAAAGAGTGGAACCTGCAGAAAGTGGCTTTTTATGTGCAGGTGATAATGTTTTTCCCTCCTAAGAAAGCACATCTTCTCATTTGGCAAGATTTGTATGCTGTTCTGGTTGAGATGTCTTGATCTCAATTAAGACCCTTTTAATTTGTGTAAAAATGATGTTAATCTGTGCATAGTTTGCACTATCTGTATGCTGCAAATATTTTATGACTCTTCATTCCTGAATATTTTGATAGGATTTATTGAAAGGCTAATAAAAATTTCCTTCTGAAAACATTATTCCTAAATGGAAACAGACTTTTATAGCCTAAGAATATGCATGGCAGCATATCAGTAACTTTTTGAAAGAAATGCTGTACTAAGACAGGATGGCCTTCGTAATAGGATAAATATTCTATCTGACAACAAGGCAGGGATTGGGTTTTATCTGAAATTATGAGTCTAACAATGATTCAAAATTCCACCTAGGAGAAGTATTTATTTATTAATAATATATTCTGTCATAAATGAAGCTTCTTCATCATTGAAATGTTTTAATGGAACTTTCTGTTGCTTAATTATCCCAGGGTTGTTTTTTTTTTTACATATTCTCAGAAGTACTTCCAGCAGAATTCCTGTGAAGTCAAACTTCTAACATTAGCTGAAAAGGATATATTTTGTTCTGACCAGGTCATGTATCAGATGCAGGCTCTAATAAAGTCTTGTACTGCATTGCTAAAACATGACAGACAGCCCTCTGGGGATCTTGGTAAATCTCCACTCCACTTTTCTCCACAAAACAACCACCTGCAATCCCACTCCCACTAGCTAGGTCCACTAGTCACCAGAACCAAGCTTCCAAAGAGGATGTAAGTCTAAGTCCACAAACCAGGTGCAGAGTTTGCCAAACAAGGTCCATAAGCCACAATCCAGAGTCAGAGTCTGCAAAGCAAGGTATGCAAATCCAAAGGCTGAAACACGAGTCAAAGGCCATCAGTCAAGGTTTCCAAAAGTCAGAGGAGAATGTGCCAAGACAAATGGTTGTTCCACTCACCTTCCTCTGACTTCTGGTTAAATTACCCTGAGCCAGGTGTCCCTCCTTGTGAGGAGGGGCAGGGCAGCCTCCTCACAATCAGCCTTGCTGACCTTCTCTGCACTTCCCTCTGCTCCACTCTCCATGCTCACGGATTGGCTGGGGGAGGCAGTTGTTCCTTATTAGAGAGGATCTGTTGTCTCTCATCCCCACTGTCCATCTTCAGCCAATCTTCCCCTGTGTTTGTGAAGGCAGGCAGCTTCCATCCAGCTGACTATTTCCCCCAATGCCAGAAGGGCCTGAGAAAGCATCATCCTCAGTCCCGGGACTCTTTGGACATTCCCTGTTGGATGGTCCCAGTTCCAACTCCTCTTCCTCCTCCAAACTAGGATCTGACAGTGCCATGACATATTTAGTTTTTTCTTCTAAATGCTGATTTGTTTCATTGCTATGTTTTTTAAAAAATCAATATCTGAAAAAGGATCCCTATCTTAAATGACGAGTCTTTGAAAAATACTAACTTGATGGGTCCTTAAACCTATCCTTAGACTATGAGTTAAATGTCTGGTGTTCCTGATCAGCTGGTAGGCTATGCAGGAACAAAGAAAGAGTTACGTTTTAACTAGACAAAATGATATTCTTTTTGGCTCTTATGACTTCACAGCTTAACAATAAATCACTAAAAAGAATCACATCTTCTGCTCATTACTAACAGGAAAGAAAGGTCCTAAGCAGCATTACTAGATAAAAGACATCACAAAACAAACAACTACAGGTCAGCAGTTGTAGGTCAAACATGGAAATAATGAGCCCTGGTGGCACAGTGGTTAGAATGCAGTATTGGAGGCAAACTCTACCTAAGTCTGAAGTTTGATCCTGATGGGGATCAAGGTTGATACAACCTTCCATCTTTCTGAGTTTGGTAAAATGAGGACTCAGATTGTTGGGGCAATATACAAAATATTGTAAACCACCCAGAAAGTGCTGTAAAGTACTATGGGGCAATATATAAGCCTAAATGCTATTTCTATTGTTATCAGATAAGAATCAACACAGCCACTGTTAGCCATGGAACTAACTGGAAGTATAAGACTTGGGAAAACAGAGACATGGGGTCATTCACAAGTAAACTTAGTTATAGAATCAGAAAGAGGTATCAATTGTGTCCATACTTAAAATGTAACATTTTCATACAACCATGAAGAGCTGAGAAAAGAGTGACAATTATCACAACTGCAGCAGGCATGGAAGAGAAAGAATTGATATTTGCAGTCCTGAATAGTATCACTGTTTTGCAGCTCCTGCCTTTTAAAGAAGGAGGGAAATGTCCTTTTAGAAGACATGGGGATTTTTTGGCTTCCCTCCCCTTAACAGGTCTAAAAAGGGAATAACTGCTGGTATTTTGATAATTGTTTCTGGCAGCTATTATTTCCATTTTTAAAAGTTCATCTGAAATTCAAAGACATATTTAATGTCTCATATGAGTGTAACTTAGTCTGAATCCAGTTCCTTCAGGTTTGAGTCAAATGATAATGATAAATTTGTTCAGCACAGAAAAGTCATCCCTAGGCTACATTTCCATGGACTCTTGCACAATCTTGCTAGTAACATAATGAAAAAAAAACCCAGCAGAATGAATAATTCAGTATTATACTGTCTCCTCTTTCTTTATCTGGATTTATATTAAGAATTCACCAGTCCCAAAATAATTTATCTTTGAGAACTGTGCCATAGAATGACAACACCAAGTGGACAGATAACCTTTTTAAGGTTCACATGCTCTGTAATATTCTATCCAGAAAACTCACATGTCAGTCTAATCAGAGTTTAAACATAAATTGAAAATACTGTAATCATATTAGCTAATTAATTTGGGGCATAGTTTTAAGTCTTGACAAGTGATAAAAGCATTTATGACATAAGTATATGGGTAAAGAATATTAACAAAAGTTTTCCTTTTCCTTTTCCTGCAGAACTGCGTTTTAGTATTTACACCTGTGGATACACATTTTTTGATATTATAACATGATTTATTCCATTTCACTAACTTTATACCTCTTTTCTTGCTACACATGATATTGATAATTTTTGCATTAAAAGGCATTACCTTTTAATCTGAAGATTCCTGTAAAAACTAAATATTCATAGGATATCTCACAAGTTAAGTGCAGAAATAACGAACAAAGAAGATTGAAATATACAAATTCATACCTTTGAATTTTTAATTGGAACATAAATATGGAATAAGAAAATACATTTACAAGAGTTGTTTAAATTATGAAACTATTCTACCTTTGACAGCATAAGCAAATATGAATAATTTTACTTTATAATTTAACTTAAATATTCTTTAATATATTTTACAAAATGCAGCACCTCATTCTTCATCAAAACAAATTATCTTTCAGTGTTAGTCATACACATAAACACACACATGCATATACACTTAAACACAGATACATAAACACTTTCCCACCACAGGACCTTACACAAATAATACTGATCTTCAGAACAGATTTACTTGCTAGTACTAAATTAGATCTCCATTCCTTCATCCCTGACTCTTTAAAAATGTGACTACATGGTCCATTACCATCTCAGACCTCTGAGATGGGAATCTCTGTTCCTACTGTATATAGACCAAATAGTTACCTATTACATGTGAACTTGATGAAATGTTGCTTCCAAATGCACATATGGAGAAGCATGGTGAAAACAACACTAACAAAACAGAAAATTAATCCAATTATTTCATCATATTCATACTCACTGTATTCCTAATTACTTTTATGGCTTCCTTTTTCAGAAAAACATCATTTTTACAAGCAGCAAGAGTTTCATTTGAGTAAACAGCCCCGTAGTTCAGTTATTAGCATTACTTAGCACATCAGCATATATAGTAATTAAATGTTCAGAAAATCATTCTTTTCTTCTATTGGAGTTATCACAAATGGGCTTTTTGTTTAAATCTGTTTCTACACATCAGACTGAATAACACTGTTTGTAACAAATAATATAAGCAGAAGTAGAGACTAAAAAAAAAGAAGACCTATTAAATCTTACTTTATGTAAAGTTCATTAGAATAGAAGATCAGTTCCAGATTAAATTGTTTTGCTCTTAAAGCATGCAATCACAAGCAAAATATTAGGACTTTTCTCATCAGAAGGGGAAAAAATGAAATGCATTAACTGAGGATTGGTGAAAAAAATGAAGGTGGCAAATCACTAGGAATTAACTGTTTCTTTCATTTCAAATACTCATTAGAGTACTCATATTTTAAAGTATAAATTAACAATTCTGTCCAAAGAGAAATACAGGAATATCATATTAATTATGAAAAATTATGAAATCTTATTGCTAGTAAAAAAAGTTATTATTAGTTAATGGTGATGAAACATGGTACAATAAGACTGATGAAAGTCAGTGGCAATGAAAAAAGATAACATTTATATTAAAAAAAGATTAGGAATTTAGAATTGAAAACGGTTTCAGAATTCAAATTGAAACTGCTTGAGGAGTATAAAAATTGTCTGGAAAATCTCAATCAAAAGCATTATTTCTGGACTACAGATACATCTATTCTAAATTTACCCTATGCTGATATGTTGCTGTAGAAAATCCTTCAAGCAGTAGGAAAGAACTGCAAACTTGAGTTGAATATAATGGGCATTTTGATATGAAGGAAATGTTTAATTCCTACTGATTTGGCATTCCATAGCCTTCACCAATCATTTAAGTTATTGCATCTCATGTCTTCCTTTCAGATGAGAAAAGTCATATTTTGTTCTGTATTCTGTATTTGTATTTCAAATTCTCTGTATTTCAGAATTCAGAGTGAAACTGTTTTTGAGAGGTTGACCTTATTTAGCTTGGCCTTGCAAGATACCTGCTATTTTCTAGGAAACCTCAGTAAGGGCCTATAAACTTTTGAGTTTTTAATTCCATTCAATGAAGCATGAGAAAAAGGTTGCTTGTTCTCTAGCACTCATCAAGGGGGGGGGGAGAGCAATGACACTTGGATGGTTGCCTTTAATAGCCTTATGCTTCACAAAAGGTATGCAACATTCTTTTGAAAAGTGACTGTGATCTAGTTGACTTTTGCCTTCCAGATATGATGTTTGACATTTTGTATTAGATGCTATTGTAAATAGGAGCCAACTAATATGCAATGGCTCATTACACTGGATGAAGTTTAAGACTAGTGGCCAATGGCAGGATCAGTTCAATGTCAGGAGATGACAATCAGCATAAATGTATTCTTGATGACTCACATTCATTCCAAAAAAATCAGTGATATATGCAAATGGCTTATATATACATAATTTGGCATATATCTGTCCATGTGCTCATAGAACAGTTGCTTTTGGCATTAACCAGCAAGCAGAAGAAGAAAATATCCACAGAGGTTCACTTGTGACCAGCAGAAAGTCCTGGTGTGAATTAAATATTACAACGTGCACAATCTTAAATTGAACCAAATAATTTGAAGTGTCAGACGCAAAACTATCAGCAGCTGTTGTTTGAACTTTGGGCACAGGTTTGATTTGACTTCAGTATAGGAACCTTCTTATCCAGTTGTCTACTGTTAATTTCCTCTTTATGTGATGCTTTGTATCAATACAGAAACTGAGTGGATATTGATTTATGACCACTTGCAGGCCACTGATCAAACCAGCCCATAATGTTCTTTTTTTTACAATGGATTCAGAGTTTAACAAGACTGGAACTGTGATGCAGTTGTATCATTAGCAATGTCTTTCCTATAAACATTTCTTCACACATATTAAATTAATGTAGCCTCAGGCAGAGATACTTGCAAAAATTCAATGTTTCTAAATTTCCCTGTAGAATTAAGATGCATTAGGGCTTATTTTGGGCTTATTTTATCTGGTTAGGTCTTATTTTCAGGGAAATACGGTACTAAATGCATCCATCTGGCTAACAATCTTAATTGGGGCTTATTTTGGGGGTAGGGCTTATATTACGAGCATCCTGAAAAATCATGCTAGGGCTTATTTTCCAGTTAGGAAATTTTTTTCGGGGACACAGGGTATATAAATATATATACACAAATATATCTGTTGTAAGTCTTTCTGGATGAGGTGTATTATTTTAATACATTAATAGGTTAGTCTAGTTCATGTATTGATCTAAACATACAAGTAGTGTTGATTTCAACTGCTTTTTGCACAATAGTGATAACACTTAGTCTTACATACTGCTCCACTTAGACTTATAACCCTCTCAGAGGGTGTTTTACAGCATTCTAAGAATGGTTTAAAATATCAGCCTATTGCCCCCAACAATCTGGGTCCTCATTTTACCCACCTTGGAAGGATGGAAAGCTGAGTCACCCTTGAGACAGTCAGGATCAAACTCCTGGCTGTTGAACACAATTAACACACAAATATCCTTGTTGAATCTGACAACCAATGGTCCAAATCACAGGGAAATCTTTGTATATATCTTCCACCATAATTATTCTCATGGTTAATTTTTTATTAAAGTTTTACAAAACAGATAAAAACTAACACAATCTGATAAATAGCAGAAAAAAGTAAAGGAAGAAAGGAAGAAAAAAAGAAAAGCACAAGGAAAGCAAAAATAAAGAATTGAAAAGAAAAAAAATAGAAGCTTCCAATTTCCTTTGCAGCAAATATAAATACAATCACAAAATTATTTCTTACTCTATGATTACAAAAACCCTCGCTTTTTTCTACTATACATTTTTTTCATAATTATCAGAACCACAAATTATAAGTGCATTTTTTCTATTTTATGCAAAAAAAAGTCTATAAAAGGGTTTCTAGTAGACCATAAATGTAGTCAGCTGTTTGTTTGGAATAGGATAGGCTCTCCTGCTCAAGTAGAAGGCTTCCAAGGTCCTTTGCAGCTATGAAGGCTTCCAAGGTCCTTTGCAGCTATGTTATTTTGTGTTTTATGTTGTAATTAATCCCATCATTCTATTGCTATGGATGACCAACTGACTGTTCATTAATGTAAATCAGGGGTAGTCAACCTTGGCTCTTTTATGACTCGTGGACTTCAACTCCCAGAATTCCTGATCCAGCCATGCTGGCTCAGGAATTCTGGGAATTGAAGTCCACGAGTCATAAAAGAGCCAAGGTTGACTACCCCTGATATAAATGCTGTGACTGCTCCAATGGGCTCAGCTCTATAAATGATGAAGATATCATCCAAACAGGGGATGTTGTGTAGTAATTTTGCACCTGTAATCCCTTTGAATAAGAATCTTATGGGCATTATTTGCCTCAATCTGCTAATCTAAATTAAACTACTTTTTTCTTGCCAGTTTGGTCCATTGGTTACTATCTAGGACTAGTGTTTGTTAATCTCTTGGATTTCTGATTTAGAAAAATGAGGATAAAAATGAGAGTCAGTTTGGTCTAGTGGTTTGGTCTACTAGGTTAGAAACCAGGACACTGTGAATTCTAGAGTCTTGTTAGCCCTGAAAGCTGGCTAGGTGATTTTGGGCCAGTCTCTCTTGGCCCATGATTTCAGGTTTCGGTCGCAAGCTGAGCAATAAATTCCTGTTTCAACCAATGGACCAACACTCGGTTGATCTAAAATAGTAGATACTGCACTTGTGGGAAAATATTAGGAAGTAAAAATAAAACTTGCCAGTGGCATCCTGGAAAATCATTTTCCAGGATGCTGGAATTTTATAAATCTGTATAGATTTCAAACTACTGGACCACCCTAAGATAATATCATAAGCTTATGATGCTTTAAAATCCAAACTATTAAATTGCAATTTATAGGTGTAAAAGACCTAAATTAGATATTGAGTATCTCTCACCAAATGGCATTCATAGTTCATTAATTGCTGTGTTCAGTATAGGATAAAACCCTGTGGGAGAGCAATATTCATTAATATTCTGGTACTACCTTCTTTACATTAAAAATAAAATAAAATTGACCTAAAGACCTAAAAGCTCAACCATAAAACTTTGAACAAGAAAAAGCACTGGAAACGTTTTTAAAAATCCATGTTGAAAAGATGAGTCATAATGAATCTTTCTCTAGCACCTGAGACGGGATAGGATTTATTGGAATCTGTTAACCTTTGGGAGGGAAAAAATGGGATTGTGACATATTGGCTGTCACTGGAAGTTCAAGCCAATATGATATGAAGTGTAGTCAGGAAAAAAGTCTAGACATCTGTTACAAAATTAGCTATATACAATATATACAACTAGAATAACAAAATTGGAAGGGATCTTGGAGGTCTTCTAGTCCAACTCCCTGCTTAAGCAGGAGATCCTACACCATTGCAGATAAATGGCTGTCCAGTCTCTGCTTAAAACTTATAGCTGAAGCCTCAGAAAGTTCTTTTCTATGCTTCTTTTTAACTGAAGCTCAAGGCTTGAGCTAATAGAAGGTGTACAAATTCGATGCTCAGGGGAAAAAACTGTATAATATTGATGAAAGCAGAATTTTCACAAAAAGGAATACCGTATGTATCCGACATTGCAGGACCAAGTTGTAACTCCATTAATTTTCTTATTCAGCTTAAAATTACATTACAGGAAATTGGAATGAAAAATAAATGTCATACTAAATCTATATGCCTATTTGCAATAGAAATGAAAAGATCAGTCTATACCAGCTTCACTTCAGTTTCACATTATTCCTCATTTTTTAAAGGAAAATGAAATAACATTTTTAATACACTACCTTCTCTATAAAATACATTTCTATCTTGAATGATAGCTGTATGCTAGTCTTTCTAACAGTCTGGTTTAGACAGAGACTTAAAAGAAAAAGGAAAGATAGCCAATTATATCTTTCATTTATTTGCATCACGGTTTCTATAGATAAGTTCTATAGAAATTCCTTATATTTATAAAACTGTTGTTCTAGATAAGGTATTAGTCCAGAACAATACCATTATTCTTTACTAATTCTACTGATCTGACCTGGGATTATCCTAACATCTGGAACATAATCTTAACCTCCAAGTAACAGAGGATGTACCAAGTGTCAGATATCTGTATTAGGTTCTTTCTTCTATTGTCTTTTTAAAATTCTCATCTGTAATCTTTCCCTGTTGGTTCTCTCGCTAGATACTACCCTATGCAATGAGGCAAAGGATTTACTTTGGGAAATAAATAAGTTCTGAACCCACCATGAATAAAAGACAGATTTCGTGGAGAAATGAGACTGATCATATGAGAATTTTATTCAGACTCAAAAGTGAACATAATCTAGCCTTATTGCATGACAATGACTAAGACAATCCATAAAATATCACAACTTTATAAGAGTCACAGAGCTTTAAGACTTTGCTCAAACCAAGTTTTTTTTTCATCTTCAGATGTGTAATAAAGCAAAGTCATCCTATTTTATGTGTATCCTAGTCTTCCACAGACACTAGTAACTTCATTTCCAATTCAAGGATAGAGGGAAGCAAACTTGCCATTTACTACCATAGTATAAAGGTAGAATATAAAAAGCTTCTTCTTCTTCTTCTTCTTCTTCTTCTTCTTCTTCTTCTTCTTCTTCTTCTTCTTCTTCTTCTTCTTCTTCTTCTTCTTCTTCTTCTTCTTCTTCTTCTTCTTCTTCTTCTTCTTCTTCTTCTTCTTCTTCTTCTTCTTCTTCTTCTTCTTCTTCTTCTTCTTCTTCTTCTTCTTCCCTTTCTCTTTCTCTTTCTTTTCTTTTTTTCTTTCTCCTCCTCCTCTTCTTTTTCTTTTTCATTTTTCTTTTCTCCGCCTCCTCCTCTTCCTCCTCCTCCTCCTCCTCCTTTTCCTGGAAATCAGGGTCACTATGCAACTAGAGCAGACAATAGGATGATTGTACACATGTTAATTTAGCTCTTTCTCACCTATCAATTCAAAAGTATATGGATATGAATGTACTTAACCTGTCTCTTTTTCTATATCTCTAGTCACATTCTGTTTTTAAATGGGAACTTCAGACCAACTACAATAATGGGCAATAAAGGTGACTTGAAGAAAACCATGGCTAAAGGTAGGAATAGCTATTCTGTTGGAAAGCTTGTTTAGCATAGGATGTCATTGGCAGCATCAAGGGCAAAATGATGCTTCATTTGGAGGCTGCCAAGAACCATAAAAGAAACTGGCAGCTGAGGCTCTATCCACCATGTCATGTGATATCATTCTGGATAGGATATAACAAGAATGGGCACCTCTGTAATGAGATTAATGGAAGGCATTTGGCTTATGCCTTTTAAACTAAGTAGGCATTCCAATTTCATATGGGTAAATGACACCACAGATGGCCAAGAGCTAGTTCTCTGAAGAAATTGAAAATAGCAGAGAATTGCCCTTGTCGTTACTAGACTGGGCATGGAAATAAAGGCCACTTTTAACAAAGGTGTTTTTTTTTAAAAAAAAATAAAAAATCAATTAATCATTGCTTTTAATGATACCTTTAGACCAAAGTATTTGGATCATGGTAATTAAAGCATACACTCTGTGGCCTATTTCTCCTATTTTCAATTATGAATTGCTAGACAAAGGTTTTTTTTAATAGTGGTCTCTGTTTTCAAGCAGTGCATCCTTTATATTTTAGATTTCAGATGTAATACATATTACTATTGTCCAGAGCTTCTCAGTTCTATCTCTTCTGCCAGGTTTAGGCTGCATTATAGGGATCATGAATTGTAGCTTTTAGATAGCTCATTAAAAATCAGTTTTAAGAGCTTATTCAGATGCAGAATAATTTGTTGTTGATACTCTTTGTGTGTGTGTGTGTGTGTGTGTGTGTGAGTGAGAGAGAGAGAGAGAGAGTAAAAATCAATGGGATGCTGTAACATAAAAAGATATTGTCACATTAAAGCTGCAACACTACACAATTGGTTAAAAGTAAACTGATTGAAATATATCAGACTTAAATGCATACAATCACACTATAAGTGTAGAAGTGCAGTATATTATATTTGAAACTTTTGCAAAGCGTTTGTGACCTTTTATCTAGACTATTGTATTTAACGATGGGTTTTGTGGTTTAGAAAAAGTGTTAAAAACATACAGAATTTGAACACCTTGGGATTTAATTCTATTATTTGGATGGGGGGATGGTATTTCTGATATCTGTTTTACTAAAATCCTGCTTTACTAAATCTTGTTTTCATATCATTATGATTGTGATGACATGGAGACCTCTTTAGGTTTTTTTTGATGAGCCTAGGATGTCCTCACTTGATTCCATATAAATTTCTGAATTGTTTTTAGGTCACCAGATCTTGCTGGGCTGCCCTATCAGGGAGACGATTTTGGGAATGATAAATGAAAAAAGCATATGTCAGGGATCATACAATTTATATAGGATTATGCAAGGCATGAAGATCATCTCAGCTGCTCAGCATAACAAGTAGACACATACATCGGACAGCAATGATACAGGAATAGTCTGGAAGAGGAGAATCACCTTAGTGACAATGGCAAAGGCATAATTTCCTAGTATGTGAGAGAAGACAACAGCAGGAAGAAACATTAATAACCTGGCTATGCTTATGATACATCTCTAATAGCTGAAAATGCAAATGATCTCCAAGTTCCATTAGTGAAAATCCAGGAGCTCATGGAACAGTGGTTCAAATTAAATATAATGAAGACCAAATTAATGACAGCAGGTAGAGGAACCACCTTATTACTGACAAAGAAAATGTTGAATTGGTGATAGCTTCTGCCTTTTAGGTCAACTATCAATGGTAAACTAACCAGCAGTCAGGAAATATGTCATAGACTAGCATTTGACAGAGTAATCCTGAAAACCTTGGAAAAGATATTCAGATGCTATGGACATATCTTTACCTACAAAGTTCAGAACCTGAGCAGTCAATAGTATTCTTTCTGACCCTTTGAAGAAGCAAGAAAGAAAGAATATTGGCACTTCTGATTTTGGTGTAAAAAATGAATAGCAAAAAAAAAAAATCCTCCCAAGAAATAGATTGCAGAACAACTCTAGCCAGAATTCTTTCTTCAGGCATAAATAAATGACCAGGATGAAATTATCACAGTAGGATACAATTTGTGAAGGCTTAGCTGCCTTCAGATGTCCATAATGTTGGAAAAGGTGGAAGGAAAGAATAACAAGGTAGATGGACTCTATTACAAGAGTGATAGGTGTACATTTTTCTGGAGATCTGATAAATATGTAAGAGTATACAGCTTGTCAAGGAAGCAAGAATAATTTTCAATTTGACTCATGTTGAAATCCTATTACAGGAAAGCTGATACTTTGATGTCAAATTAGATGAGTGATTTCTTTCATTCAAAAATATATGTGTTCAAGGTATACATGGAATAGGAAATTAAATTTCAAATGCCAGCGATGTTTGTATTAAGCTGCATTGAGATATATAATAGATAGAAATGTTCACTAAAGTATTTTCTATTTTTTAAAGAGTGTCCTTCATAATTATTTCTTCTATGGCATCTATATTTGTTTATGGAAAATACATGCAGGAATTACAGGAAAGGAAATAAATTTCTATGCGGTGCTAAATACAACCATTTTTTTTCTTATATCTCATAATCCTTTAGGAGTCCTATAACAAAATTGTTGTAAACAGAAAACACTTTGCTGCCTGTTTAATGTAAAAATCTCTGTGTATTATTATTGTCATAGATAGACAAATCAAACACATTTTGAAAATGTTATATTCCCCAAAAGGAGAGTAGAGAGAATATTTAAGCACACTGAGACTGCTCCTAGTATTCTCTAAGTTCATTGCCAAATATATATATATATATATATATATATATATATATATATATATATATATATATATATATATATATATATATATATATATATATATATATATATATATATATATATATATATATATATATATATATATATATATATATATGCCAAACAAATAAAATAAAACGAACACCAGGGTAAAATAATCAAACTCTAGGAGTTTAATG
>NW_015387807.1:163154-175657 GCF_001527695.2 Protobothrops mucrosquamatus | reverse complement strand
TATATATATATTGTATTTGTTAGATCTGACACAGGTTTTTTTAAATTAAAATTGAACTCTTTCATTCTTCAAAACCAGAATAAAATTTAGATAAGTAAAGGTAGTTTTGTGTTTTTCTATTGTGCTATCAGATATAAAATGATCCACATTATACCCCTATGGATGCCGCTGTCTGGGAACTATACACATTAGCTACTTACAGCTCTATGGAAAAAGAGGAGAAATGTGTTTATTCTTCTCCATGTTTCACTCTTGCACTACTAGATCTGAACTCAAGCTGAAAAGTTACTAACTTGATGCTTATTGAACTATCACACTTCTTTATAATGTCATAAGAGATACAGCTTTGTTAATGACACACCATGTATTCAACTGGATGAAGAAGTGTCAAATTAGTCTGTCTCTACAGTAACCATATAACATTTAGAAATCATATCCCATTCTTTACTACTTGCATTGGAGTTGCAAATGGTGATATAAGGATTTAAAAAGTCATGCTGGTTAATGTGATAGACATGTCTAATCAAGAATCCTGTTTATTGCAGAATGTTATGCCTTTGAGAAACCAAGGTGGGATTCAAATATGTGAACAACTGGTTCTCTGTGTGGATGCCGCTTCCGGAAATCCATTCTGGGTCTGGGCAACAAAAAATTAGCTACTGGTTCTGCTGAAGTGGTGCGAACTGGCTGAATCCCACCAGTGGAGAAACCCATAAGCAGGGCATGGCCAAAACAGCCAAGGTGAGATTCTCAGCCATTATTTCTGATCAGTTGCTAATAAGTTTATTCTCAGGAAACATATCTTATTCAGTTTTAAAGCTACTCTAGTTAGTGGTCATCAGGCGAATGATTTCAATGGTGAAAGTGATTTCCACTTTTTAACTATAGACGTGGTCAAACAATATGTTCATGAGATGTTTCTACATAAACTGGGAACTTCCATTCTTATGATCGCTGCTTACTTAGCCTTCACCCTGGTACAGCCAGCCAATGAAGACTGTCTTCAATACTATCAGTACTTTAAGGATGAGGTTCTCATTGCTCCTCTTAGACTGAGTTCCATGCATAAGCATATCACGTGCCTGGACAGGATAGTTCTCAAACAAACAAACAAACAAACAAACAGCCTGAATCTCCCATGAGTTTCTTTTAATGGTCCCAGATATTTTCAGATTCTAAGACATTCTTGGAATTTTTAATAGTTCTGTATAGAAAATGAACTGAAAGTTATTTCTGCATGAATATTTTCAAAAGACAAGAAAAATAAGAAAGGAGACACATTAGAATGCAATAAAATGCACTGATTAACAGATAATACATCTGAGTAGATGCTTCAACACAAAAAACATTTTTTGGAATGTAGATGTTTTGATTCCATTTGTTTCCTGATATGAATTATTCACTCCTGCATCTTGAACCACATATTAGAAAGCTGAGAAATATGCCAACTTCCAGTGCAAACCAAAGTGTATAGCTGATCTTATATGTTTATTCTGTTTTATTTATGAAGATTAAAAGATATGCCATCAAATTCTTTCTAGCCTTGCACTTTTGAAATTTTATGCTTTCAAAATGAAATTTGCTGAAATATTAAAAATTCTAGAGGACAAACATTATTCTGACATTTAAATGAATGCGAAATTCAGCATTGACAAGTTGGGGAAAATAGATGTTTGAAATGAGCACAGCATTAATCTGGAATTCATTCTTACTGGAATGTCATCATTAGTATTTTTAGAGATGAACTAGCCAAAATTAACTCATGGGTATCTTTCCATTTCACATGAGTATGATTTATATGTGCTTAAATCAAGCAAAGAGAATTATATAAAAATAGCTCTCACTTAATGCCCACAATTGGAATCGGCAACTTTATTGCTATCATCATGTGATCATGCCCAAATTTCAATATTAGTTCCACTGCAGTTGTTAAGGCAATCGCCTGTAGTCATTTAGTGTGATATCATGTAAACACAACTTGTAGCTTGTGGTTGGCTTCCTTGTTGACATTTGCTTGTGGGAAGCTGGCTGTGAAGCTCACAAATGGTGATCAAAGGAGCAATTTTTAAGGAATTGTTGTTTCATTCTTTTCTAAATATATACTGAAAAACAAGGCTTGGTTAGAGCTTACAATGGGTTTGTAGATGACTAATCTTCACCCTATGGCAGGGGTCTTCAAACGTGGCCCTTTTATGACTTCAACTCCCAGAATTCCTCAGCCAGTGTGCCTGGCTGAGGAATTTTGGGAGTTGAAGTCCACAAGTCCACAAGTCATAAAAGGGCCAAGTTTGAAGACCCCTGCCCTATGGGAACCAACTGGAGGAGTGCTTTGAAAAGAAATTCTAGCATCTCTCTGAACCCACAACTCAAATTCTCAAAGGGAGCTTAATGCACTTGTGGAGAAACTTCTCTGAATGGTGTACTACCAGAAAAAAAAAGTTTAGTATAAACCTAGATTGTGTGTGTGTGTGTGTGTGTGTGTGTGTGTGTGTGTGTTTCTGTTGGGCTTCACATCAGGGATGTTCTACATGTCAAGTAAGTGTTAAAATCACTAAGCCACTGAAACAGATCTGTAAAAGAAGCAGCAGGAGGCTTTCCTGAGAAAAAGCAGGAAAATGCAAGAAGGGAATTTTTATTTTAAACCAGGATGCTGTGCAGGTGCAGCACTTTCTCAGAATCTACTTTTATCGGCTGGATCAAAGTGGTGGGCTGCTCTGTTCCCAGAATTAGAAGTGGCAGCTTCTTCATTTCAAAGAAGCACTTTGAAGTTTTGAATATCTGCCCAGCCCTATGAAGTAGCATTTTATTCCTTTTTCCCCCCAACTTCTTTGGCAAAATTATTGGCTTTAACTGAACTGAATTGTTTCAGTTTATATATTACATGAAAACCCTTTTCAGATCTGTAAATACTTTGGTGCTTCTTTGACTAATAGTTTAAATGCTTAATGGGTGGCTTAATAGACTGGCTGTTTATTATTATGAACATTATGAAAGATGCTAAAATAGTTCCTAGCTTTACACTGTTGAAATGTGCTTTATTATTCCCTTGGCCATTACTATCTAAGTTCATTTTGCTGTGCTTGTTTACAGAGTACAGAATAATAGAGATGGAAGGGACCTTGGAGATCTTTTAATCCAACCTTCTGCTCAAGCAGGAGATCCTATACCATTCCAGACAAGTGCCTGTCCAATTTCTCCTCCAGTGTTGGAGCACCCACAACTTCTGCAGGCAAGCCATTCCACTGATTCCTTGTTCTCAATGACAGCAAATTTTTCCTTAATTCTAGTTTGGATCTCTCTTTGATAAACTTCCATTCCTTAATTCCTGTCTTGTCCTCAGATACTTTGGAAAATAGATTTCTTCTCTCAGAGCCCCTCAAATATGGGAAGACGGCTATCATGTCACCCCTAGTCCTTCTCTTAGTTAAATGAGACATGCCAAATGTCCATCACATGTTTTAACCTCCTACTGAAATTCAAGTATACTATATGCACAGTATTTCGCTTGTCCACTAATTTAATCACTTTGTCAAAGAATGCAATAAGGTTTGTCTGATGTAATCTATTTTTTGGCAAACCCATGTTGGCTTCTAATAATACTTTTGTTTGTATTTAGGTGTTTGCAGATTTGTTGCTTGGTTATCTTTTCTAGGATCTTCCTATGTATTGATGTCAAGGCAACAGGTTTGTGATTTCCTGGATCCATTTTTTTTTTCTTTTTGAAGATGGGAACCACACACACTCTTCTATAGTCCTCTGTTATTTTCCAGTGCTCCAAGATATTTGAAAGATATGGGTCAGTGGTTCCAAGATCCAGTTTGCTAACTCCTTCAGAACCCTGGGATGTAATCCATTTTTTTCCTGGTGATTTAAACTCTAGAGTGGCTGGGTGTTGCCTTATCATGTTCTTACCCTTTTAAACTTGTATTCCTATTGTCTTTTATAGTACTGGTTTTGGTATGTTGAACTATTTTTTTCCTTTCATGTAAAGGCAGATGTATAGTCGTCATTTTCCTCCTCCCATCCCCCTCTCCCTCCCCATATCCCTATTTTCTACACTATTATACATAAATAAATGTTTTGATTTAACAAGAAAGCTAGGGAATATTATTGTTGTCCTGAAATGAATGTAATTGAGAAGCAGCTTCAAATAGAACCACTAGTCTGGGGAAAGCAAGATGAATTCTCAGTGTGAAAGGCAAGATATGTCATTTTGCAACCACTTTGGCATTTATCAAACTTGAGAATGTCAAAATACATTATGTAAACAGTAATAGTACTTTAAGACTTTGATTAATAGTTTCATCTTCATTCCATTTATAATCTGTATTGCATTCAATTGCCAGCAAAGGTCATATGCATATATATAACAACTTCCATTTCTTCTCTGGTTCCTGGAAAAGTCCATACCTGAAACACTGGAAATACACATGTTCACAGAGGAAATACAATCAGTAACAGGAAGAAGAAGGGCCACTGTAAGGAAAAGTGAATATAGACAATATTTAATTGTACTGCACCAATTCATAAATAGCAGTTGTGGAACACACTGCTATTGAAAATGCTATAGTTGAATGGGACATGAGGAAAAATTTTGCATCGATAAGGACTGTAGTTTGGGTAGTATATTTGTAAGTGTCCACACAATATAATTTTCTGCTGGTATATACTCTCCACCCAAACTCTCACACACATACTGCCATTGGAACTACCCTCTTAAAGTTCATGGTGAGAATATGCTTCTACTGTATAACAAAATATCTAACCAGTAGATATCTTTGACTGTTATCAGTCTGAAGAAATTCACACTCTATTAGACACCTTATAAATGATTACATATTCATCAAGATGCAATTATACTTTTACGTATTTTCCCTGCAGAGAAAGTCATTACAAAAGCTTAAGGTCTTGTCTTAATTGCCCTGCTATATATTTCAGTTGCTCAAGTTTGGAAATAATTTTCATTTTTGACCTTTGTATGACTATTATCTTTAGCCCCTTGGAAGAAAAGCAATTAGAAGAAAAAATGCTTACAAATAAATTGCTGAGGGTTATTATAACTAATGAGGGCCAAATGCCTATAAGACAGAGTAGGATTGTAACAAGCCTCAGTGCACTGGCATTTTGAAAGGAATCTCCAATTTCAAAATGACACTATTTCATAGCTATAAAGTAACATTATTAGTATCGCTTGGTCATGTCAAATGAAAAATCCATCAGAAACATGTTAGAATAGAATAGAATGGAAGGGATCTTGGAGGTCTTCTAGTCCAGCCCCCTGCTCAAGCAGGAGAATCTATACCATTTCAGACAAGTGACTGTCTAGTCTCTTCTTAAAAACCTCCAGTGATGGAGCGCCCATGATTTCTGAAGACAAGTTGTTCCACTGGTTAATTGTCCTCACTATTAGGAAGTTATCCATATGGTCAATTATTTTTCCATGTATGGAAAACATATGTATTTTCTTATGTATGTATTTAATGCAGTATTTCTTAACCTTGGTGATTTTAAGATGGGTGGACTTCAACTCCCAGAATTATGCAGCCAGCTATGCTGGCTGGGGAATTCTAATAGTTGAAGTCCACCTATCTTAAAGTCACCAAGATTGAGAAACACTGATTTAAAGTAACATACTAAAGTGAAGTAACATACTCTAATAGCTAGTTGACACATTGCCTAAAAAATGTGTTCCATTTCTGGGGAAGAATTTATTACTCAAAATTGTTTTTAATTTCCAATACCAACTTTATTAATGTGCATACTGTTTTTCCTGTTTTTATTGTCTATTGTATAAACTTCAACATGCATTTAACAACCTTCATGTCATTTTTTTTATAAGACATACTTCAAGATATCATCAAATTACTTAATTATCTTTTATTTTTTGCAAATACATCCACAAAAGCATCCAGATCAGTCAAGGTATGATTGAGCTTCAATATTTGAAAGCAAGATATGATTGCAAATTTTGATATTTATGAAACTGAATTGATTCAGAGTTATGACCTGAATCATTTGACCTAATACAGTGGGGGGGCCCACGGGGGGCTGTGATGTCATCACAGGGGGTCTGTGAAGACTTGAAGAAATGCTATGATTTAAATCTTGAGTTAAGTCTTGGTGGTCTGTGGTCATGATCCATGGCCACAAAAGGTACTTAAAGGGATCCATGTTGAGGAAAAGGTTGAGAACCACTGATCTCATAGATTAATGTCTGTATGCATGCATGAAGGCTGGTTGAATCTTCAAATTTATTTGAAAATACCTAATTCAATTCAATGTGTTCAAATTTTTAGCAATATAATTTGAAACTCTGTTTTGCAGTAATGATGAAGCCACATTTTCCTCAAATTGTGTCCTTGAATCAAAACTCCATACTGGTACAATTTCCCACAGTGTCTTTAAACAATAGATAACAAAGTTTGGAGAAGTGAGAAGGAAAAATATCACCTCACAATCTCGGTTCTGCATTTGTTCCACAATGAGGAAGTAGTTTCAATTTCCTTCTCTCTTTAATAGAATAAAAAAAGGGGGGGGGCTATTTTCCACATCCTGATTATAGAGAGATCATTGGTTATCACAATCACAAAATATTATTTAAATGAAATAGAGTGGCTACATTATGAATAAAACAGTAGATTTTCACTTGCTCACATAATGAATTAAGTCTCTAATAGTAATTTTAGTAGCAGTAATTTGTGAATTTATTAACATTAATTAACATCAGGGCATACCGAATGTACCCTAATCTGCAAAATTGTTTTAAAAAATGGGTTGCACTTGCACAAATTATTTGAGTAGAATGGCACAAGTTTAAATCAATCTGTCTATCTACCTACTTATTGCAGGGTGAATCTTTCTAATGGTGAACCATTTTTTCTTGACTTTATTCAAATATCTACCTCCCTAGTTGTCTTTAAGGCCTCCCAACTAGCTCAGCCTTCCACTTACAGCCTATTCCATCCTCAAGATCTTTTTCCACTAGGATTTAGCATTTTCTCATTTAGCAGCATTTCCAGTCCTACCAAAAAAAGGCAGATATGGACAGATAAAGCTAAAGAACCTTAATTATGTGACTGGGTTGCTTCTGATGTCAGCAGGGAAATGAACTAGCTTAAAAGAGGATTTAAAAACTTAAAAGTTAAAAGAGGACTGTATTTATAAACTCCAATGCCATATAGTAGTGAGGCTGAATAGCCATATCATAAATCTTATTTATACTTCTGTTTTTTTTATGAAAAAAATTATAATACCCCCTTTTTATTTAAAAAAAATTACAGCAAAGATACAATATTTGGGGGGTGTTAAGGAGGGTGGCCAAAAAGCCATCATATAGGGGAAATGCCATCATATAGATTTTTAAAAATATAGAATAGAGATTTGCATGTCATTTCCAGATTCTACCTCCATAATTCTGTAATTCATGTAGAGGAAAATCTATTAAGTTCTAAAGTAAGAATGTTTTTAATTAGGTTACCATACCTAATTAAAGGACAATGCAGAAAAAAGCCAGCAGCCTTGAGGAAGCCCTGACAGTGAAAAATATGGTTAAACAACTAGTCAGAAACCCTACTAAATTCTAGAGTTATCTTGTAACCATACTAGTTTCTTTGACAGCCTTAAATAGTGCAGCAGGGGATTAATCTTACTTTAAGAATCTTTTAGAAAGAAAAAAAGAAAAAAAGAAAAGAAAAAAGAAAGAAAAAGAATTAAAGGAAGGAAGGAAGGAAGGAAGGAAGAGGGAGGGAGGGGGAGGGAGAGAAAGAGAGAAAGGAAGAAAGAAAGAAAGAAAGAAAGAAAGAAAGATAGATAGATAGATAGATAGATAGATAGATAGATAGATAGATAGATAGATAGATAGATAGATAGATAGATAGATAGATAGATTTCTGCTTGGCAGAAACCTCAAATCTGGAGGGGGAGTCCTTAGACAGAATGACTCCTGCAAAATTCTTTACAAGCCTTGAATGAAAAGAGGATTCTTTGGGGAAATGGTACATTTCACCCACAAGGAAAATAGTATTGTCTTTCCTCTTTTCCCAGAGTTTTATAATAGGAAGTGGCTTAACAAATTGAATGGTTCTTGAGTATTAACTTTCTTTAACTCTTATCACTATAATACCATATATATCGTACTATTTTATATCATACCTATCATATGTATCTGCATCTATTTTTCCAAATGTTATGCATCTAAGTCTTAAAGATTCCTATTGTATATATAGTTATTTTCTTCTTTGTCTTGCAAGTACACCTGCCTGAGCTATAATCCATTGCTATTCCACCTTTTCTCCACCGTGAATTTAGCTGGCTTCTGTTGCTGGCTGGTGATCTGGAATTATCAGATCTGCATTGCTGGCTGCCATTCTGAACTACTGCCAAAGGGTTAATTCTTCACTCTGAGTTTGGGAGGTAGAAGAAGATGCGATACCAGCTGCTGCCTGGCTGCAGGTTATCAGTTGTCAGTGTCTCTACTGGAGTGGAAAAGCTGTGGTGCACTGCTTCTCCTTTCTCTTCTTGTTCTATTGGTATGCTGGAATCCACACCTGCTCTTCCTTCACGGTCACCTGCTACACTGCACTTTATTCTGGCATCTGCTCCCATTTTAGCCTGCAGCTTCTCCCTCTCTTGTTTTTCCAATCAACAAGAGTGATCTTCCAAACCACACTCAGATGCTAATAGCATCTTCCTTTTATAACTGAACCCCAGGTGTGGGGCGATAGTCTTCATGCTGTCTTGAACTCCAGGGATGATAAAGGCAAGGAAGACACTTGCAAGATTACATTCTTATCCTCCTAATAGTTTTCTATTTATTATATTTTAATACACACAATGCCCCTAATAATAAGTGTTTATATTCATTCTAAAAGGCTAGAAAAACTAACATATGTAAAGCACATGGATTTTTAAAGTAATTTCCATACAAAAATGAAATGCTGTATGGAAGAAAAGGAGTAAATTAATTTCCTTATCTTTTCTTTGGCTTATGTAAAATCCTGGAACTGTCCTTCTGCTTCTATCTACAGCAGGGGTGTCAAACTGCCGGCCCGCAGGCCAGATGCATCATACTGAAACCGCGCCCACCCCATTGCCGGCAATGGAAAAAAAGTCACTATACGTCATGACACGTCACGTGACGTTGTGAGTTTGACACCCTTGATCTACAGTATTAGTTTCAGAGTCATTATGGCTGTTACCAAATGGTTGCCACTTGTGGAAAAAAAATACCCAGTAGGTACAGTCTGTAAACACAAACAACACAATTTGTGAGAACCTAAGTTAACATTCTCAACTAAAAAATTATATGATATGATACGATATAAATTTTATTATGCTCAGGACCACTATAGAGTTGTGATGTATCGTTAATACTGAGAAGTCACTTCTGAATTCAAAGGGTGACAACAGAATGTTTTACCAAAATATATTTTTTTTAAAAAATCAATATAATAATCCTCTAAATCAGGGGTAGTCAACCTTGACTCTTTTATGACTCATGGACTTCAACTCCCAGAATTCCTGAGCCAGCCATGTTGGCTCAGGAATTCTGGGAGTTGAAGTCCACGAGTCATAAAAGAGCCAAGGTTGACTACCCCTGCTCTAAATGGATACTGTCTTCACTGACTAAGCTTCAGAGATTCTTTTTTTTTAATGTCTCCTCAAATAATGTATTTAAAGTCAAGGTAAGGAACTTGTGGTCTAGAGATCTGCCAACTACTTTTCGAAGCTTCTATAAATTGTAATTCTCAAGTTGTGTCACTATTCAGCACTGAAAGAAGTTGGCAACATAATTGGAATGGAAAGCAGAATAAAGCAACTGGAATTCAATATATCTACTTTAAAAAAAAACCTGCTGGAACAAACTTCAATAGTCTGCTCTTGTGAGGTCATTGTGTCCTACCTTAGTTCCATACACTTACAACAGTCAGAAGCTAAAACTTAATACACACACACACACACACACACATGATTGTTTGCTTCACTTTATGCCAATAATGATGAATGTATCACAAGTTGCCATTATCCATGAAGAAATCTCAGAAATATTTCTGTGTAAAAATATTTCACAATTCCATGTGGAATGTTCTGGACAAAGCCTAGTTACTATAATTTATCTTCTTTTTAATAACTAAATGTTTCTTGAAACAATGAAGGCAAAAATTGGGAGACACTAACTACAGTTATTTATTAATGATAACTGTAGCATAATATAGTTTATAAAGCTAGTATTAATTACTGCATACTTTAATAGCCATCAAGGTTTTTTTGCTTCCAATAAAATATGAAAATAAATTTGATTGATATATCAGAAATAGAGTGAATTGATCTAGTCTATTTCATATACGTGTGTTCTATACACTGGTTCTGTGCTTGAAGCAAAATGTATCTACAGTATATTGCAGTGGGCCACAGAGTTTGGGTCAATAGCACTGATTGGTCAACCAATTGTAATGAGCCAGAATGTTCACAACATTCTGTGGATGTGAGAGGAAAATTAACTTTAAAAAATTGTAATAAGCAGTTCTTTCATAATCCTGGAGTTTCATAGAATTCAACACTAAACTCAAGATAGTATTTTGGGGAATTATAGAGAAAGAATAATATTACTTGGCTTTTGCTGCAATAATGGAATCATAGCTATTGTCATATATCATCTATCTATCTATCTATCTATCTATCTATCTATCTATCTATCTATCCATCTATCATCTATCGATTGATCTATCTATCTATCATCTATCATCTATCTATCTCTATCTATCATCTACTTACTAACCTATCCATCGATCCATCCATCCATGTATCATCTATTTATCTATGTCCTTGTAGTTTTTCTAATGGCAAGGCTTCTCTCTTGACCCTTTCTACCCTAAACATGTTTTGCAATAACCAAATAATCCACTGAAAGTAAAGGTTTTAGTGATGAGTTGCACATCATTGTTACTTTAAGAGTTTCACATTTTTTCAGCAAAGGAATAAGCATTCAAGAAATACAGCAGAGACTGCCACTTGATAGAACAACCATGGTGGTTTTGGAAAAGATATACAAATGCCTTGATGTGTCCATAACATGAAAGATCAAAATCATGCAAGTCATGATATTTCCTGTGATATTCTATGGAGCTGAAAGCTGGATTTTGAAGAAGCAGGACTAAAAAACAATTGATGCTTTTGAATTTTGATGTTGCAGAAGACTTCTGAGAATACCATGGACAGCCAAGAAACAAAGCAATGGATCATCAAACAAATCAGTCCAGAGTACTCCTTCAAATAAAAAAATGACTAGGATTAAATTATCTTAGTTCAAACTCATTATGCAAAGACTTATCTGGAGATGGCTCTTATGGTGTGCAAGTTGGAAGGAAAGAGAGAAGAGTATGACTAGCAACAAGGGAGGTGACTTAATTACAGTGGAGATAGCAGCACTGAAAGGTTTGAAAGACCAAATTAGGGATAGATAGTCATGGGGAAAATCTGTCTATGCCATTGCTTGAAGTTAGTAATTTCATGATGGCTCATAATTAATCAAGGTGTATAAGATCATATTTCTACACATTTTATTATATGGGAATGAGAATTGGGAATGTAAAGAGAAATTTTAGGCAAATGGTATGCAGTTAGAATAGGTAGAGTACCAACTAAAAGTGTGATAAAACAAAAAGATTGAGTCAAGAATGAATAGCTTAGGGTGCACTATCTAATTACTCTCTCAAGAACTTAAACTATCAGCTTTTATATTTGACAGAAGTTCTGTAAGCCAATAACTGATGTTCTGCAGAATGTCTTAATACATGCCTAATGGATTCATTCTAAAGTCAACCAGATCATTAATTTATGATCATTTAAGCAGGTCAGAATAGCTATTAAATAAATGTGTATCTTGCTAATGCTGTCCTAATTTGCAAGACAGCTGATAATTTCTGAAATGATTCTATCAATTATGAGAATATAATTGGGTCACTCAGACCTCAGGCTGGGAATCAGAAGAATTTCATTAAAAATAGAAACTTGTATTTCTTTTTTCCTTTTCACTAAGATAATTAGATCCTTATATTTAATAGTATCAGTTGGGATACAATGGAACACATTGGAGTATCAGATGAAGTACACTGTCATATAGTAATGTCAAATCTTTGGCATAAGATATGTATATTTGTGTGTCCAATGACAGTGTATCTACAGTACAATGTCTATCTGAATTTGTACAGTTTTTTGCATTAAGATACCATGTATTTTATCTAATTTACCAGCAATTTTATTGCCGATATTATTTTGCATACAAAAATACCAGCATTCTTAAGTTAAAAATTGTTTGGAAAGTTTGTATGCTTAACATCACACTCTTGCAGATGCTCTCAAAAATTAATTACTAGTCTGCAGTATTTCTGTATCCACAAACTAATATAGAATTAGAATGTTATAGATAGAATAGAATATTAGAATATCTTGCTAACCAAGGTACTGGCAATTTATTACCAGGCTGTAGTACTTCAAACAACATC
>NW_015387807.1:130849-163129 GCF_001527695.2 Protobothrops mucrosquamatus | reverse complement strand
GCTTGCAGGACTGGCCTAGGGTAATTTTTAGAGGGGTTTTAATTATATTTTAAATTTGACAATATTTAAATATCTCTTTTAATTAATTTTAAATTTGTATTGTTATTTATGTATTTTAATTGATTGTCAGCCGCCCTGAGTCCTACGAGGAGAAGGGCGGGATATAAATCCAAATAATAAATAAATAAATAAATAAATTTGTTTCCAAGAACACTTAAGAAACTATAATAGCTGCAATTTAGATACAAACAAACAAACAAACAAAAAGTTTTATTACCATTGAATTCTTTCTAACCTACAAATTTCTAATATTTGTAAGGTATTAGCAGAGGAATATTACTGTAGTAATATTTATTTTTACAGCAAAATCCAACTCATTTGGATTTTTACCTAACTTTAATCTGAAATAAATAAGTTTAATATACTTACATAGATTGATAGACTGACAAGTGAAAAAAATATGAAACAATCATTCAACTGATAGATCCATTGATAAATGAAAACCAGTTGGGTATAATGGCTATCCTAGAAAGCAGGAGATTCTAAGTTCTGATCTTTCCATTGATATGACCTACATGACCTCAGACTAGGCACTCTTAATCCAACCGAGCATACACGTTGTTGAGAAAAAATAGAAAGTGGCAGTATTATGTATGCTGTTTTACAAACAAAGATAGAATAAACAGCACTAATAATGCTTTGCTTGAAATATTTATTCATAGAAATTTAAATGAATTAAAAAAACAAGTAAGCTGTCATTATGAATGTCTATACAATTTCATTGTAACCAGTAAGAATTATAGGACTTACTCCAATTAATTGAATAAACTAAATATAATAACCAAAATGCTACACTGTATCAGTAAACATTGGTGCAGAACATTCATAATTATCTATAATATATCAACTGATAATAACAATTGGTATTCAAATTCAGTGGCTCTTACAGCTTTGTTTTTAAGACTGTCATATTTTACTACAATTAATTTAAAAAAGAAGAGAAATTATATCCATGCAAACTTTCTGCAAAAATTTCCACCATATCTTTTTCTTCTCTGACAAGTCAACTGCTACCAATTCCAGTTTTCTGACTGGATATTAAAAATCAATTAGTAACCTAATACTATCCAATGATTGACACCCTTTCAAGGTGGACAACAAAGTCTTGCCTGAAATCTAAATATTAGGCAACATTTTGGCATCAATATTTAACAAGAGAGTAGTTGTTAGTAAGACTCACTAAAGTTAAGCTTCATTAAAGGAAGTACATTGATTATTTTGCCTCCGTATTGTAATTTTCCCATTTTCTTTGAAGTTTTTTACCACTCCATGGGCTAGCCATCACAATTTTCTTGTTTTTATATATTTAATAAAAGCTATTATTTATTGAAGACATAGAGTTCCTTTTCATGTATAATCATAAATTCCTTTTCATATATACTCACCAGAACAAATATATTGTTCAACAAATGGATAATTTTCTTCATTTGATTAATTTCTTCATCAACAGCATTTCAATCTTTATTACAAAACTGAATTAAAATAATTTCTGGTTTATCAAATTAATTAATTACTCTTATTTAACAAATTATAAAATATATTAAGCATCCTGTAGAATAAATTCTTTGTAGAGTAGCAAAAAAAGTTTGCAATTACTTTATTATTATCTTTCTTCTTGTGCCCAGTATTTTTGCTTCATATGATACCAAGAACACAGAGGGAATTAAATTTCAGTTTAATCAAAGTTTACATACTTCTGATGAAGGTTATCATGCAATTGTATAAAACATTCTGTAACTTTATTTTCCAAAAACATTTTGTTTAGAATTTTTCTTTTTTCTATGAAACTTACAGAATAATAAAACCACAATAACAATGCAACTCCATGCCTCACAATAATTCAAGGTGTATAATCATAACTGTATGCCTTAAATCCATCCCAAACAATTCACTGAATAGAACAAGATTCTTTAAGAAAAATAAAAAAAAAGAGTCAGGCTCTTTAATTATAATAAAAGTCACCAGTAAAAAACAGGATCACTGTTTATTTTAATAAATGTTAATATAGGCAATTTGACGTCGCAGCATTATGCCCTGAAGAGGTGACGAAGAGGTGACGAAGAGGCCCTTCCGCTGGATCTGAGGAAGCCCTCCAAACCGACAGGGGAAAAGACTGGCTACATTCATGTGGCCAATCAGAAGCTGCTGACAACCGAAGACAAGCACTAACTAGCAATTTTTGAGCAATGTGGATAGAACTGGGTGAGACTTTATCCTCTTTTCATGGCCCTAACTCTATTTTCAAGGAAAAAATAATGCCGAAAGCAAAGAATCCTTGCCAATGAGAGAGAGAGAAGGGAAGTTATTGCTCTGCTCCCTCAGGAAAAGAAAAGTGGTGAATTAATTGCTTTGGGGGGAAACAGAGGAAACTGCAAGGTCAATCTGGAACTAATACAGATCTATAGCTTTGGAACTTGGGGACTAAAAGTACCTTTGAGACTGTTTTTAGAAAAAAATATTTGAAAGTTTGCAAAATAAGCTTGAATTTGGAAAGCTGGAAGATGGTATCAATGACATCTAGTGGAGAATTATGGCACTACAATTTATTACACTTAAGGGAAACTTGGCTTGAAGCCCAGACTCAGATAAGACTCTTTGTTATTCCTGGACACTTTCACTTGTGCAGACTGCATCTGGGAAAAGAAAAAAACAAAAACTCTTGGGCTGCTTATCTGGGTCGGGGAACCTATTGGACTATAAAGACTACATACAAAAACAAAATGAGTGTTCCATACTCAGCCTTAAATGGTAAAAAGTCATCTTCAACATCTGTCTTCAAAGCTCCTAGCTTAATATATATCAACAAGAAAATGTTAATGAATCTCAGAAAGAAATTCTTTCCGTATTGAAATCAATCCAAGAGACAATTGTTTTATTTCAGGATGAGACTAAAAATAACGCAAATGAGATAAAAGAACAATTTTCTAACCTAAACTTACAAATCCGGACAATGACTGCAAAGAAGGAACTAGTAACCCAGAAAACAGAAGGAAAATTAGAAGAAACAGATCCAAAGATGAAGGACCTAAAGAGAGGAAATAACAGACAGATATAGACAAATGAAAAATTAGAAGATGCATTAATAACACCGGAAATGGAAAAGTCATCATACATGTTAAGATCTCACAACATTTGAAGATAAGGAAGAAGAGCTGATTGAATGGATGATAAAGCTGTTAGGAGAAATGCTGAATATTGACAAACAAGAAATGAAAAGAAAAACTGAAGAAGGATGGAGTTTGTTTAATGAATATAAATGGGTTGAGCGTTCTTCCAAAAACACTTCAACCAAATTATTTTCCTCATTCCAAATAATACATACAAAAACAGAGGAAGAACTACTTGATGATTTAAATGTACTGACTTGGAAAATTATTTGGCAAAGGAAAAAAGCTAGAATAAGACTGAAGAATATTGAGGTTCTTACCTATTAGATGGGATATTATACTACTAAACAGATGTTTGAATATGGCTAAGAAAATAGATAACTGTTAGAAATAAAAGTATTATTATAATTAGAAGGATAGGATTTGTAACTAGAATATTATACTTTGTTATGAGATGGGAAATATGAAAATTCTAAAAGGGTTTGAATAAGAGAAGCTTTTTATTACTGAAATATAATTTATTATGAGAAAATTATAAGCGATAGAGATATTTTAAACATTGATGGGAAATTTAAATTTTGAAAAGCGGGAAAAACAGAATATTGATTAAATAAATGGATTTTAAATGCAAATGCAATTGAGATATATTTTGGCTAGAAAAGATATTATAAATTGATACTATCAATATTATGTATAATATCAGAAAAATGTGATGAAGATGTCTATATTTACAGATGTCTATATGTATTAACAGTAACAAGAATTGTATTTGCCCAATGTGGAAAAATGCATACTACCAGAATAAGAGAGGACCAAGGAAGCACTGGATGGTGTAGTATTGGACAAGACTGACAAGACTGAGAAAGTTAATATGTATCACTGAATTACTAATAGACCCAGACAACACATTGCTTATTAAGTACTTATTATTGTAAATTAATAAAATATTTATAAAAAAAATAAATGTTAATATCACTGGGGCATAAGATACTGTAATAGAAGTTTTAATCATATTACATTTATGTATCATTGAAGTTTAGATAATGATATTAAAAACAAGGACCCAAGGAATAAGTCTGATATCCATTTGAATATTAGTAGCTCGGGTTGGTAGTTAGGCTGTTGGTTCAATCTCTTGGCGATTTGGCTGCAAACAGATGAGCACAATTCAAAGCTTATTGAAGATGTCTCCCCCACCCAAATGGAGACGAAACGTTTGCAGCCAAATCACCAAGCTTGGAGATTGAACCAACAGCCTAAGTCTGATATCCATTTTTTAAATAGTGTCTTTGTGGTGTGAGAGATGTAGTAGTAGTAGTAGTAGTAGTAGTAGTAGTAGTAGTAGTAGTAGTAGTAGTAGTAGTAGTAGTAGTAGTGATGATGATGATGATGATGATGATGATGATGATGATGATGATGATGGAAGGGACCTTGGAGGTCATCTTCTAGTCCAATCTCCTATACTGTTTCAGACAAATGGCTGTCCAGTTTCTTCTTAAAAACTTCCAGTGTTGGAGCATTCACAGCTTCTGGAGGCAGGTTGTTCCACTGATTAATTGTTCTAACTGTCAGGAAATTTCTCCTTAGTTCTAGGTTGCTTCTCTCTTTGGTTAGTTTCCATCCATTGCTTCTTATCCTGCCTTCAGGTGCTTTGGAGAATAGCTTGACTCCCTCTTCTATGTGGCAGCCCCTGAGATATTGGAACACTGCTATCGTGTCCCCCCCTTGTCCTTCTCTTCACTAGACTAGACATTCCCAATTCAGCAACCATTCCTTATATGTTTTAGCTTCCAGTCCCCTGATCATCTTTGTTGCTCTTCTCTGTACTCTTTCTAGAGTCTCAACATCTTTTTTACATTGTGGTGACCAAAACTGGATGCAGTATTCCAAGTGTGGCCTTACCAAGGCATTGTAAAGTGGTATTGACATTTCACGTAATCTTGATTCTATCCCTCTGTTAATGCAGTCTAACACTGTGTTGGCTTTTTTGGCAGCTGCAGCACACTGCTGGCTCATATTTAAGTGATTGTCCACCAGGACTCTGAGATCCCTCTCACAGATGATCCACCTGACCCACATCCTTGAGCACCCTTCACAACTCACACTGCCTGCTGACCCTTCCCAAGCACTTGGCACTTCTTGCTTAGCCCAATATACTTTTACTGACCTGAAACACCACCACCCTATGCCCTCTCCTTTACCTTCATGGCATTTCTCACGTACCCCCCCTCCCCACACTCTTCACATCCCACACCATCCTCTATACCTGCTTCATGTACCCTACAGAATACTAGAATTGGACGGGACATTGGAGGTCTTCTAGTCTAACCCCTGCTCAAACAAAAGATCCTATACGATTCCAGACAATTGACTGTCCAGTCTCTTCTTGAAAACCTTCAATGAAAACCACCCACAACTTCCAGAAGCGAGACATTCCACTGATTAATGGTTCTCAGAGTCAGGAAATTTCTCCTTATTTCTAGGTTGGATCTATCTTTAATGATCTTTTATCTATTACTTCTAATCCTGACCTTAGGTGCTTTCGTAAATAGGTAGACCTCCTTTTTTTCTGTGATAGCCCCACACATATTAGAAGACTGCTACACTGTCACCCCTAGTTACCATCTCACTCACATACCCTTCCCCTCCCTCACCCTTCCCGTCCCACACACCCTCCTCAAACACTTTCCCCCAACCAACGTGGCATTCTCTGTCACCATTGCATATTCTTGCATCTCCACATATCTTAAAAATCAACAGACTCTTTGAGCAGTGATAGCAAATGCTTCTTCTTCCATATTTGTTCCTGGGTGACCATGACTTTTTTTTTTTTGAAAGGAAGTGTTCCAATACAACATTTTCTGCCTAGTAGTTTTACACTTACACATTTATACCTTGAATTCTATATCCCCATTTGAATAAATGGACATAAAAAGTCAGAGTTCTTGATGTGTTTTGGTATGCCAGATGGTGTTGTTTGGTTTGTTTGTTTTGGGTTTTTTTTTGAGGGTTTTTTGTTTGTTTGTTTTGCAACAGTATGGCATTAGATATGTCTCTGACTAATGTAGCCTGATTCAAATTAACTTTTCTAAACAAATGCTGAGATAGAAAGGATCTGTTGTGTTGAGGTTTTGAGCATTTGTGTTGAATTAAAAATATATATGCATAGGAATAATTTTACAGTGTCTGTAATTGGTTTTTCAATAGTGAATGAAATTAGAAATCCCAGTTCTGTCATTATTTTAGTTTGTGTGTATGTAAGTGGGGTGTTTTATATATTCCCATGAAACGCTGGTATATATTCTATACAGAATAGCACAGGGTTTATCCTTTAATTTTGCATATACATTTACTACTCATTGTTATTTACGATAACACTATTCTTCTACTCCCCTCCCATCACGGTTCTGTTCAAATCCTAAAATACAATCATGCCAGCAGGGAAAAGTTCATGGCCTAATTTAACAATCTGAATGAGAAAGGAAATAAAAGGGAGGGAGGAACTGAAGAAAAGATAAATTGTATTGCTTTGCAGCACAAATCCTAAAAGAAAGGGAGGAGAAATGGCAATCAATCAATCAATATTAGTTCACCATCAACTGCCCCTAAATGCAACATTACACTGAATATAATACCTAACTGCTGAAATTATCGTATGAACTGTAATCATGGCTGTAGATAATAACAGCCTTTATTGCATTAAGAAGCAAGACAAAAACAATTAAATTGGATGCATAAATTTATTCAAGAAACTTAATAGTGAAATCTTAGAAATTTCAAGACTTCATGAAAATGATAAATGAGGGGTTTTTTTTTAAGTGGAATACTTATAATGGTTAAAAGTAACAATACATCAAATTCAGAAAAAGAGGCTTCAATGGACATTCCATGTAGAAAAATACATATTGTAAGTCTTGGTGCATCTACATGCTTTCTCAACTTTGTTTTCAATCTAAATGTTAGTGTTATCTCTATCTGCTCAAAGACTGTACTTTATTGGGTTTTTTCCAGTTTTTAACACCAACTTGGTTTTGTTTTTTGTTGTCCCCCCCCATTGGTTACTCCTAAAAAGGCAAAACTAAAGAGATGCTACATTTCTTAGAAGTCAATAGCCAGTAGCAATATTCATAAGGAAAATTAATGACAGTTTTTATGCAAATTCAATTAATACTGAATGAACTACAACAGGTAATATCATCTTGAGTTGAGCCTGAATCCTGTTGTTTTCTTGGCGTGAATATGAAAATGGTTTGCAATTATCTTCCTCTAGATATTTTTCAACTTCTCACCCTGGAATTTCCATCCAAGTACGTAAAGCCAATCCTGCTTACCTTTCTAAACTCCACTAAGATACTGTCTTAAAAGTTATGGTTACCATTTGACTCAAGAAAAAGATAGAAAAGTACTGAGACACGTTCAGTTCATTCAGCAACCTGTGTCTAGACATGGTTGAACTACAAATCCTAGATCTTCCCCAACCTCTCTCTTTTTTCCCCATTAAATTTGTACCTTTCAGTAGTCCACAAAATCATCATAAAATATACAGCAAAACACCCATAGTATATAGTTTAACATTATTAATAATAAAAATTAAACTACAACAAAATCTGTTCTGGACTTGTTACTTCTTGACATGTAGGCTTCTCCAAATTAATTCAATTTTTAAGCTTATAAAGGTAAAGGTATCCCCTGTCCAGTCAAGTTGAAATCTAGGGGGCAGTGATCATCTCTGTTTCTTAGTTGAGGAAACCAGAGTTGTCCGAGGACACTTCCGTGGTCACGTGGCTGTCATGATTATATGCCAAGGCTCACAGAACACTGTTACCTTCCCACCAAAATGGTAGATAAATAGGTACCATATCTACGTGCTTTCAAACTGCTAGGTGGGCAGGAACTGGGGCAATAATGGGAACTCACCCCCTTGCGTGGCGCTTGGGTCTTGAACCTGGATTGTCAGCTGAAAAGCTGACAAACTCAACGTCTTTAACCATTGCACCTAGAAAGTCAGAAAATGTCAGAAAATGGAGCTAAACAAATCTCCAAGGGGGAGATTCCTTTTCCATAAGACGTTACCTCCAAAGAAAGAGGAAAAGACTGTTAAATTTGCTTTAATTTTACAGGGGAACTAAATAGCTTCTTCCCAACCTATTTAACTTCAGTAGTTTGTTTATCCACAGTACAGAATGCTAGAAAAGCATTTTCAAGAACACTGCTCGTCTCTTCTGGTGTCAAACAGAAAGAAAGCTTTGCACAAACATATTGCTGAAGGATCAGAAACAATTAGAATCAAGGCATAAACTTAGTCCAGTTTTTTTTTTACTTAGAATAAAAGATAAAAACAATTTGTAATCAACTGGATTTAATGAGACTTATAGGAAGATGAATTTTGATCTCATCTGATTGCATGATCTGGAATGAGTTTGAGCCAGTGACTCCTGAGGAAGGGTTCAGGTTTCTCTGTGCTATCACCTTGGCCACCTATTTCCATCGTTCAGGGCATAAAAATGCCCATGGAGGTGATCATATAAAGGCAGCAAGCCAGATCCTGAAGTTGAAACTCAAATACTTTGGCCACCTAATGAGAAGGAAGGACTCACTGGAGAAGAGCCTAATGCTGGGAAAGATTGAGGGCAATAGAAGAAGGGACGACAGAGAATAAGGTGGCTGGATGGAGTCACTGAAGCAGTTGGCGTGAGCTTAAATGGACTCCAGAAGATGGTAGAGGATAGGAAGGCCTGGAGGAACGTTGTCCATGGGGTTGCGATGGGTCGGACATGACTTCGCAGCTAACAACTAACAACAAGAGGCCTGGAGCAATAGTTTTTAGTAACTATTATCCAAACTTCAACTTCCTCTTTCTGAGACAGGTTGTTGAGAAGATGGTTAGTCTGCAACTTTAGGTGAAATGGAATATCGAGACCCTTTTCAACTAGGTTTCAGTAGTGAGATACTTTGATCATACTTGTAGATAACCTGCAAAATGGAGGTGATGCATTGATCTTTGTGCTCTTTGAACTGTCAGCATTTTCAATATCATTCAAGTATCGGTATCCTTCTTCATGGACTGGAGATTGGGGTTTAGCTTACCCAAATCTGGGGATATTCTTTGTCCTTGAATGGAGTAAAACTTCTTTATTCAAAGGTACTATATAATCTGGGGTTCTTTTAACTCCTAAAAGTTAAAAAAAACTGTGTAAAATTGTCAGGTACGTTTCAGGTTTATGCTCCTCTCAATCACTGCTGGAAGGCACTCTAGAAATAATAACACACATAAAACCTATGCATTTGCAGAGAATGAAATATACAGTCATCCTATTATCTTATCCCAAAATATTTGAGAAAAATCACCCAGTTATATGGAATTAACACATTTGTTTCCATCTTGTTATAGTTTTCCTTTTCTTGTATGCATAACAATGTTTAACAGCATTAAGATTTATGATTCTGGCAACTTTCTGGAGACAGTGCAGATCTAATTCTAAATTATTCAATTTTCTTAGCCTCTAATTTGCCTCATTATACTAACTCCCACTGACGTTAATGGGATGGCCTCCTAAAGCAATTTTTTTAAGGTCTAGAATTTAGGTAGCAGGAGATCCAATAATATAATTGACTTCTGTTTTTATGTTTGCCATGCTCCATGAGTGTGGGAAGAAACCAGACAGGAATATTTTACACATTTCTAAAGAACAAACTTGACCAAAAACACTTGCTCTGAATAACAATACTCAGTTTTAACAAAAATACATCTTTCATTTTGTTCTGTGTTATTTTTAAGGACATTTTGTATTGCTTTGGGTTCTTTTATAGAACATTTGCAGTAAACTTTAGTTGTACAAATGACAATAGTGAAATCTGTTAAAGCTCAATATGAATTCAATCAGGATGTTTTTTTTTCTCTGTATTTTTACAATTGCAAGACCATGGCAAATGGGATATTATGCATGCACAAAAGAAGATAATAAGATAAAACAGAGAGATTCTACCCACTGCATATGACATTTACAAAAACAAAGTCCACTGAACCCAAGGATTATTGTAGCTACATAACATGATAGTTAAGTATTAGCTTTTGAAATGATTCCATAGAAATAGCATGGTAGTTTTTGTTAAAAAAATCAAATTATATCTTCTGATAAAACCCTCACTTTTCAATCTGGTCTTCTGTGGAAGGTGGTATTTGTTTATTGCTCTTATTCATCATTAAAATTAGTCCAGGTTCTCATATCTTATTACTACTAGTCATCACATCAGTTCTAGATGAATAAAGGAGAATATTTGTAGCTCAGGGTTGAAATGAGGGTCCTTTGTGTTCCCTGAGCTTGGTTGTTTTCCTGCAGACATTTCATTACCCAAACTAGGTAACATCATCAGTGCTAGGGGTTTGTTCTCAATTTATATTCTTGTGACTTGCTCTGTTAGTGTTGGTGGGAATGTTCTTTGGTTGAGCTGTTTACTGTTAACTTGTTTGGCAGTTCCTGGATTGGGGAATTGTTTACTTCTTGATTGTGGTCTGATGTTAATCCTGGAGATAACCTGTGCTCATTTGGGTGTTGAGTCATGGCGGGAAGTGTTTTGTTCCCTTTGGGGCTTGCTGTTTTGTTCCCTTTTGGGCTCTTTTACACAGTATGTAAACATTGTTTATGTCTATGTGTCTATTGATGGCTAATTTATCAGAGTGCCAGGCTTCTAGAAATTCTCTAGTGTTTTTGGGGGGATCTGACTTAGTTTAGGATGGTCACAGTTTCCCAATTGAAACTATGGTTAAGTTATGATGTATCCCATGAAAACTCATAGAAATATTTCCTTTGTATGAAACTATTTGATAGATACTGTAAGACTGGGGGAAGAGGAGATGCAGTCTGTGGATGTGTTTTGTTAGGATAACACTCGGTCAAATACAAGAATTATTTTTTTCCCTCTTTGCAAAATGTCCATTAGCTCTCAAAAATTGAAAATTTGTATTAGAAAATCAATGTCATCTTTAACAATAAGTAATATAATGACCTTATTTTATCTTTCGATGGACCACTAGGGTAACAATACTATTGCATTGAAATGTTAGTTAAAATTACATCAAGAGCTTAACATTCTAATTAGTTGGCTATTTTACTAATGCTTTTTAGGATTAAATTTCACACTGAATTTGCATCAAATTTTATGACTACTTTGGTGATACTTATCCAAATTAATAGATTTTTTTTAATCTTTCTAATTCTGGATAAATGTCCTGTTATAGGACAATTGATGTAAGCTTGAACAGCTGGGAAAAAGATTCCTGAATCTCTGTACTGCTCAAAATAACATAATCCAAGAAGTGGTGGACAAATTGATCAATTTTTGCTCCCAGGTTATCACATTCGGCCTCTTTCTAAATATGTAACTGGGGCAAAAGAATCCTGGATGAAAATACTTATGTAAGTACATTTATAAACACACTTTAAATATATGTGTATGTTTTGTATTATTATCCTTAAAGATGAATTATAACATTATCTTTTTTAGCTGAAAACTGCGTCACAGAAATTCATGATGTGAAAAATCTAAGCAATGGTACACTGTGATGAAATTTATTTTATATTTTGTAAATCATGTAAATTCACATCAGAATTGATAAAATCTGAAGCAGTGACCATAGGATCTCTGTGTGTTGGGCACTAAATCATCTAAAGCCCTAATTAAAATTCCCAGACTGCCTAAACATTTTGGAATTTTGAGTATTATGAGTGTAAAGTTTGAGAAAGGCTGGCATATACAATAATTTACTCACTGAATTTTTTCCTTGAATCGAGGCAAGGGAAGACTGCAATAGTCAAACAACCTCAGTGACATTTTTTTAAAAAGTCTTACAAATTGTAGGGAGATAGGCAAGACTTTGAGAAAAATGACAAACTTTTGAAACAACAAATTTTGAAATGCTATAGCAAAGAAAAAAAATATTACTGTGTGTGACAGTCAAACAAAGACTTGGCTGATGATACAAGAGACTAAAATTGGAAAGTATTGCAAAATTTGATTTAGAGATTGATTTTTAATAGTTTTAGATACCTTTACTTTGTTGTAACTTGTTGTAATGAGTTGTTCGTATTTAATATAATTTTTACAATAAATTAAACTGATTGTTTGATTTGGAGACCAAAATTGGAAAATATGCAGCAAGAGCAACACTAACAATATATATTCATATTAAAAACCTAACTAAACTCAGGCAAAAATGGATCACTTATATACCTTATATCCCTTATTTAAAATTTTATATTTTATATCATTAAAGAGATATCCAACCTAGAACTAAGGAGAGATTTCCTGACCATGAAAACAATTAATCAGTGGAACAGCTTGCCTCCAGAAGTTCTGAGTGCTCCATCACTGGAGGATTACAAAAGAAACTGAAGAGCCATTTGTCCAGAATGACATAAGGCAGTGGTGGCAAACCTATGGCACGCATGCCAAAGCGGCATTCAGAGCCTTCTCTGTGGGCACTTGCACTGTTGCCCCAGCCCCACCTCCCCCCGTGGCCCCCTCCTCACTAGCAGCCCCCCGGAGGAGTCACTCCCGAGCACAGCCCACGCGGAGCAGCACAGCCAAGGAAATGGCATTCGGGCAGTGGGGACAAGACTCCGCCCTCGCTGTCTGTCATGCGCAGTTGATGCTGCGGGGCATGGGCAGAGGGCGTGGCTGCCATGGCACTGCTGGGCTGCCTAGGCAATCTGAAGCAGGCCGTGGAGGTGGTGGGTGGCCCTGCGGGCAGATGGGGTGAACGGAGCGGGTGGGGTGGAGTGAGCAGGGAGGGGAGAGGAGCAGGGGCGGGGCTGGTTTTTGGGCACTTGGTCTCTAAAAGGTTCTCCATCACTGACATAGGGTCTTCTTGAGCAGGGGGTTGGACTAGAAGACCTCCAAAGTCCCTTCCAACCCTATTATGGTATGTTCTATATAACATATTACTCCGCAAGGCAGATTCAGTCATTTGGAATAATAGATTATTTTTTTTAGGAATAGAGTTAACAGACAATTTAAAAAAATGAAAGTGAAAAAAATCTATTTTCTGTCTTCTTTTTGTTTATTTTATTTCATGGGAACTGATCACTGCTGTAGTCAATATACAGAAACAAAGCAAAGCACAGGGAGTCTTCAGGCAAGACTGCAATCACATGATCAAAGTTCTGTCCTTTTCTAGGGGGTTGTCTGGTTGTGACATCAACTTTACTTTTTTGAGGCACATGCACACGCACGTGCATACACATACACACACAGAGAGAGCAAGATGCCCCTGACTAGTAATATTTCTAAAAATAGGAAGTCCTAGAAGGAGGTAGTTCAGAACCACTGTTTGCTTCAAAGCTGTTCCATACGGCTAAGATCTTTATAGATGTCATTAATCCCTCTCTGTTTGAGCTACACTGTTTAAATGACTGCAATGAACATCCCAACAAAGCATAGAATAGGTTCCAAAAATGCCCTCACCTCTTCTTTTTCTTTCTCTTTGCTATAAAACTTTGAAAATCAGATAAGCTGATTCAGTCTGTTCTGAGAGATAAAATCACAGGCATTATAATCCACTCTGCAATCCGCCAAAGAGTAAACATGCTAAATATATAAATTAGCAGACTGCTGGTGCTGTTGTCCAGCATTATCTCCTTGAAACCTCATGCAGCAGATAAAAAAACTGAAGAAAAGAACAAATGTTTTGTTGCCAAAATAAATAATGCAAACTATCCAACTTCCTTATTCTGCACACACTAATGAGGATTAATTATAAATCTCCTAGAGCTCAAAGATGCACAGTTCAAAAACCTTTATAGCCATTTTAAAGAGATCCATTTGTTTTGTTTTAATTTGATTGGTTTTGTTATTGTTCATATGGTGGCTGTTCTAGAAAAGGTTCACTTAACTCACTTATTTAGGTTTGCATTACTCAACTGCCACATTTATATATTCTTTGAAATAATGCTTTAATGAAACTATAGCTGACAAAAAAGTTGCATTTATCTTTTTAAGATGTATATTTCTGTGGTCATGTCTTTTTTTAGAGTTAATGAATTAATTATGGCTCTATAACTTATTTCTCAACTTTATTTCCTGAAAGAGAGAAACAGATTCAGAGGGTATTAATTATTTCTCAGCATTGCATGCGTGCAATAAAAATATTATCAGCAATTTTAAATCTCAACCCAAAGATTACTATTGGGTGTGGGAAATGGTCTGAAGTAATTTTTAAAAAAATACATGTGCTCCTCTGCAATAAGCAGAAATGTATTTCTTTATTGAAGCAAATCATTTCAAGGCAAACCAGAAACCATGTTTGGGTTAACTACTTATGTGTTTTGTGACCTCAGTTGGAACCAGCAATTTGGTTGTTAAGCAAAGCAATCTTTAAATGAAACTACAAGTGTGCTTACTGTATGATCTTCTTTCAGCTTGCCTTTGCTTTACAAGCCTTTGAAGGTCATCAGTGGGAGAATTTATTTATTTATTTATTTTATTTATTAATTTAATTTATATCCCGCCCTTCTCCTTGCGGACTCAGTTACTTTTTTTTTCATTACTGTTGTAACTATGAAGAGTCAGCAAGCAAAGCGGCCACTAAACAAGGACTAACTGTAGGGATATTTCAATCTTCTCAGGCTATAGCACCTGTTAATTTAAAAAATAAATATTCTGGAAAGCCCCCACCCCCACCAATCAGAAGCAATGAGTCATCTTTCAGGAGGGAGTTTGAAATGCTAGCAGACTAGCTTCACACTTTTCATTCCATCTTAGAAAAAATATTATGAATGTCTGCTGTGTTTCAATAATATCACCCCCTTGGTGTTTCAATGAATCTCCAGATCCTTGTGTAAATTTAGGGATTGGAAACATCCTGTTCTAGTGTATCAGGCAAGGAGCAACCATTACTTATATTGATCATATTTTATTTTAGTATTTTATTTAAATTAAATTAGTTATTATAATTCAAAGAGCGAAAACTTCTCCAAAACCATTGCAACTTTCAAAACCAAATTGTGATGTAAATTGCAATGATGCAGTTGTGATATAAGATGTGGTTGTTTGGTGTAATGTGAATGCATACTGAAGAGAAGTAGTAAATCTCTCCAAAAAAATAAAAGAACAAGGAAATAGGTGGGAAAGAAATCAGCTGCCAAAACATCTGATTTGTTATTTTTCTCCACATAATTCTGAATGTGAAGAATAAAAATTGGTCTCCTTGCCATCTGATTATAATGCCTGGTAAAATGTCATAAAACAAAAGCAAGGCAATAAAGACAACCAACTAATCAAGAAAATATATTGAGTACACAGCCTCTGTGCCATACAGGATTTGAAAGTCAGCCTGTTATTTAGCCTCTTTTACAAGAGGTCTCTGTGTTGAACCCCTGACAGAGCAAACCTCCCACAATCCATATTGAAAAATATTTTGTTAGGTAAGAATTATATGAAACATCCTTCATGTTCCAGCATTGTACAAACAAATAAATACTCATGCCTCTGGCATTTAGGAAAAATATGTTCTGTGCTCCTTTCTTGCAAGCTAAGGCTTATTTAGCTTTCTTGCATGTAGAGTCCATACATGGAAATAAATTCAAATATAGTCTACTTCCATGTCTGTAGAGATACTGCCTGAGATTCTAGAATCATGGATATTCTTCCTCAGCTTCGTCAAGTATGAGCACTCCTCATTGCCTTTCCTTGCACATATAGTCCCAGAATGACTGGATGGACTAGACCAGGGGTAGGCAACCTTGGCTCGTTTATGACTCGTGGACTTCAACTCCCAGAATTCCTGAGCCAGCATGAATTCTGGGAGTTGAAGTCCACAAGTCATAAAAGAGCCAAGGTTGCCTACCCCTGGACTAGACTGACTAGAATGGCCTCTGACTAGAATTGAGTCTCTTACCTAATACAAGATCTTTGAGGAAATGTTCAGTGCCCATCTAGATTCCTACATGTTTTAAGGACATGCTTAAATTGTCCTAATCTGCTGGTTAAATATTTTGATACAAGATGTCTCACAATTTCAGGGGCTGGAGAAAATTTGCTTCTTGTCCTCGGTTTAGTGAAGTGAAACAGCTTGCCTTCAGAAGTAGTGGGTGCTCCATCACTGGAGGCTTTTAAGAAGAGACTGGACAGCCACTTGTCTGAAATGATGTAGGATCTCCTGCTTGAGCAGGGGGTTGGATTAGAAGACCTCCAAAGTCCCTTTCAACTTTGTCATTCTGTTATTTATGGATACAAATGTATAGCTACTGTTTTAACTGAAGCCGGTTTCACCTAGCTCAGTGATGGCAAACCTTTTAGAGACCGAGTGCCCAAACTGCAACCCAAAACCAACTTACATATCATTGGGTGCCGGGTGGGCATGGCCCATTGGGTGGCCATGGCTGCAGTGGTAGCGGCAGACTGGGTGAGACTAAAAAGTTCAATCAATCAATTCCAACTTGCGAGATCTTTTTTTCCGCGAGAAATTGAAATTGATTGATTGATTGAACCTTTTTTTTTTTTTGCACACGGCGGTGGAGACCTAAATCGAAAAGGTTTTATGAAACCCAGCTGAAGGCCTAGGACTGGGGTGATTGCACGTGTGCCCACAGAGAGAGCTCTGCATGCCGTTTGTGGTATGCGTGCCATAGGTTTGCCACCATGGACCTAGCTATTTAACAGGAATTACTAAATTACTAATCTGTAACAGTTTTGTTCAAACTATCTATGATTCAGTAGTAAAATTTGAGGAACATTTTTCCCAAGCTGATATCAAATTCTTTTTTTTCAACCAGACCAGATTTTTCAACCAGATTTTTTTCAATCTACTAACATTTGGACCTGCCCAATTATCTAATTTTAGAGAATAATTATTATACTGATTAAATAAATGACATGAAGAACATATTTCTAATGCAAATAAGAACCATGTGTTATAGGAACCATGCTATCTATTTTGATTTATTCATGGGAAGGGAAAATTTCTTGCAACTGACTACATTTTAAAAAATATTGCCAAAGTTCTCAACCTATCAACTCCCTCATGTGAGGGCCATATATCATCAGAGAAAAATATCTAATTTAAAGGTTAAAATAATATAGTCCTACTCAATTTAGGCAAAGTAATGGGATTTAAGTGGCACTAATCTCTGATTACATTCATTTCCAATTCATGTTTTGTACCCTTTTAGTTCATGGATAATACTAAACCCTAATGTTGTTTATTTGTTTGGTTCATGAATAATATTAATTAGTTCCTAATGAGGTTTGTTTTTGGTTTAGAATTCAAAGATGTCATGATTAATGTGAATTATGGGAGCTTATAAACCCTGGTATCTTTTAGCAGGTTTGTCATGTTTGAATTCAAACTCTTTTCTTCTTCCTGTGATGTTACAGTCTTTCTGTTCTGCCTATTTCTTCTGAATATTAGCATAAGCAATGTGTAAAACATTGGTTGAACAAGCCGTAGTGATTTTGTTCATCTGCAACTATTATCTGCAACATTTAACCAACTATAGTGAAAGGAATTCTGAGCATTATGAGAAAGTGCAGCCATTGTCACTGAGCTTTTCCCCCCCTTTAGTATGTGTGTGTATGGAGCGGTGGGATACAAATATGTGAACAACCAGTTCTCTGTGTAGATACCATTTCTGGAAGTCCATTCTGGGCCTGGGCAACCAAAGGTTCTGCAGAAGTGGTACGAACTGGGTGAATCCCACCACTGTGTGTATGTAAAACTTCCTTCAGTCTAGGTAAGCTCTCATTGTGTAATTTTGCAACTTTGATAGATGTTTTAACATTAAAAGTTGAGTAAGACAACTGTCAGAGCTTGTGGCATTATGATGATATGTATAAGTGTCCCTACTTTAGTCTCCAAGCTCATTAATGCTTTCTAGCAACAAGATAATTATTTTAAGCCACCAGGAATGACATTCATTTGTGAGAATGAACCTCTGAGCTTTGCAGAGATTGAATATGTTTGTGTATATCTTGTGGCTATATNCGTGCTGTGTCCCGGCCTGAAGCCCGACTGGTATGGGTCTAGATAATCAGCTTCCTCCAGGTGCCGCGGGAACTGCCATGCAACCACACTCTCAACAACCTTCGCCGTGAAGCGAAGGTTGGAGACCGGGCGATAATTGGCCAACTCATCTGGGTCCAGGGAGGGCTTCTTGAGGAGGGGCCTCACCACGGCTTCCTTTGAAGTTGAAGTCCACGAGTCATAAAAGAGCTTAAGTTGCCTATCCCTGTTCTAGAGGAATTGTGAACTCCCCCCTTGCTCTCTTCTTCATCTGAATTTTTGTTAGCCAGTGAATGAACCAATTCTGTGTTCCGTTCCACCACCACCATCCACAAGTGTATTAGAAGACAATTACACATCTAGTTGTGTTAAGGGCTAGTGTCAGCTTCCTCTTTTTCAGTGCATTTTATGATTCTCTGAGCTTTTCCATCCTTTGAGAACCTTAATATACTGTATGCGGAGAACACAAACACTCTTTTTCCCTGACTGATCTCATGCTTTCATTTCAATTTACAGATTAAATTGTGTCTTTTTGGCCTTGGATGAGCTTGGGAAAATTTCAGATAATGTCAGTCCATTACCATCACCACCCACACACATACACACACTTCTCCCCAAACACATCCATGTGAGGATTTTTTACCAGTCTGAAAGAGACTGCAGACCTCCCCATTCCCACAAGGTCGGTGGCGTTGGAGAGCTTGAACTGATTGATTTCTGCCTCAGCTGCTGTATGTAGCCAAAAAGAAATCTGCAGATGGGGGGATGTAGGATTGGTTTGGCTGCTGGTGTATTGAGATGCTGTAGCTCTATTTCTCCATTGGAAGATACTTCTTCTCACTCACTTCTCTCAGTTCCTGTGTCAACGCTGCTAACATCAGATGTTTTTGCTTTGACAACAGTTAGAGATGCAGCCATTTTCTTCTTATGTTTTACTTTTAGAGTTAGATGATGCTGGGGGCGGAGAGGAATGTGCATGAGAGTTCAGATAGACATAATAAAACTGGACCTAGTGTGTGAACCAAGGTTAATGAAATAAGAGATGATAAGAATTGGCCCGGGCTGGAGAACTGGAGGGAAAGTCTCCATTTCAAACTAATTGGAGAATGTGATTCATGACCGCTAATTGGAGGAGGGAATTGTGCTTTGATACTATGTGCTCAGGGGAGGGGAATCCAGTTTTTCACTTCGATTGTGTTAGTGCCGCTGCTATGCTACTCAAATAAAGATTCTTTAAGGTAAACAATGCCTGGAAGTTCTTTGAAGACTTTCATCTGTTGGAACCATGACATTTTGATCTTTATGTCCTGCAATGAAACACTGTCTTTACAGATTTGCAACTTTCCCCCAAGCCCAAATGAAACGTACCGGGTGTAGAAAACAAAATCACCTTCAGATGGTGGAAATAAAATAGCCAAACCTTAGGTGGCTCTGAAAAATAAGCTCAACCTAACAACATGACCTTATTATTATTTTCCTCCAAGCTTTCTTGATTTCAATCAGCTCATTTAGGAAGTGAAAATGCTTTTTTTCGCTTTTTCTTCTATTTAGCCTTTCCTCTTCTACTGTAAATCACCCAGAGGTCTGCAGCAGATACTGATCTATTTGCCTTGGCTCAAAACAATGTAAGATGTGAGTTTTCTTCTCTTCGGAGCTTCACTGTTAACTCGCTCTGCTTCTATGATACTGGCCAGTAGAATTTCTAGATGATTGCCTTTTCCCTCTGCAGTTGCTGCTCCATGCAGAGAAAGATAGCCATGATATATTAGGTTGCAGTAATTTATTATTATCCAGATACGGGGTTTATAACCTATATATTGGCTTCCTATTTTGGAATTATTTTTAACAATTAATGAAAAAATGTTTACAATAAATTAAAAAAAAATACTGTAGTACTGTACATTGAGGGGGGAAATAAGTATTTCATAATGATGTTGTTGTTCACTAAAACCCCTCTTAAAAATTGCATATTTAAATCCATAAAACTGCTGAAAGGATAACAGTACAACATCATTGTAGTGCAACACACTGAGGTACAGAATCGCCAGAAATGAAGAGCCACTAGCACAAATGTAGCCCAAAGCCTGAATAACGAATAAAAGCTGATAATGCTTTGCATTCCCTGCAACTAAATTCTGCATTTGTAGTGCTTGTATCAAAATGCCCTCTTCTCTTTTGGGTCAGCTAGTAAAGTCAAATCAAATTTGTGACAAATTTTTAGACAGGTTTGTGCAATTGTGTTGATAACAACATGCTACTGCCTTAATGTCTATGGGGAGTCTCAGTCGTCCAGGTCACGGTTATCCCAAAGGTGTTTTTTCAAGAGGCAACTGGACTTATTTGGGTTTTTTTTTTTAAGACGTTTCGCTTCTCATCCAAGAAGCTTCTTCAGCTCTGACTGGATGGTGGGGAATGGGAGGATTTATACTCCTTGCAGACAGCTGGTCATTTGCATTCTTTTAGAGAGTCACTGAGGCCACTTGGAGGCTTATCTGTGTCTTCAAAGTCACCTGAGTGGTGCAAATGGGTGTGGAGCCTTCTTGGAACTGCTGAAAGGACTGTGTTGTAGACTGGAGATAGATGATGTCGTATCCCTTCCCCTCTACTGAGAGAGGGCTGTTCAGTTTTAACATAGATGGCTGCCATAATGGTAAATGCAGGGCTTTTAAGAAAGAGTCCCAACCAGATTTCAATTGGTGGGCAGGCACATCAATCAGCAGATGCCCTATCAGAAGCGCCGTGGGGCGAGTACTGAATTTCACTGCAACAATCCCAGCTACTCCTAACCCTATCTGTTCTTTATTACAGTTTGTACAATAACTAATTTTTTTTCTTCCATTGTTAAAAAAAATCAACAGTGAAAAACGATTAGATGCTACCAAGTCTAACTCAAATTGCAACTCTAACTCAGATCATTACTGGCCTGTGCCAAGCTTCAGTCTAAACAAACAACACACCCACACACATTAGTACAAAATCTCTAGATCTTCTTATAGGAAGTGGATTTTTTTCCTGCCGAAGAAAAATAGTTTAGAAAAATCTTGATTAAGTCATCCAGACATTTGCTTTGAAAGAGCTTCCTCAGTCTCCGAGCAGCAGGCAAGAGTCAAGCCCAGGCCTTCTGACAAAGTTTCAGGGTGGCATAGTCTGAAAAAATCTGGTGGACAATAGCTGGGAAGGCTGCTCTATCTCAGACCAGTTGGCAGTGCTCCTTCTTTGACAACGTGCAAATTTCCAGTGCCTCAGTTGCTTTGGGCTCTATCTCATACTTTGGCCATACTTTTCCTCAGATATGATTGATGATGATTTTTTTGATCCCACCACAGAGCATTAGGCTCTTCATGTATATTCCTGTTATAGGTAATCCTCAAGTTACAGCCATTCATTTAGTGTGACCATTCAAAGTTACAATGGCACTGAAAAAAGTGACTTAGGACCGTTTGTCACACTTATAACTGCTGCAGCATCCCCACGGTCATGTGATCAAAATTTGGACACTTGCCAAGTGGTGTGTGTATTTGTATGTGTATATGTATATGTATGACAGTTGCAGTGTCCCCGAGATCATATGATCCCCTTTTGAGACCTTCCGACAAGCAAAATCAATGGAGAAGCCAGATTCACTTAACAACCAGGTTACTAACTTAACAACTGCAATGATTTACTTAACTGTCTTGCTTAGCAATGGAAATTTTTAGCTCAATTGTGGTCATAAGTTGAGGACTACCTGTACTGTTGTACCTTGAATATTTTCTACCGCAGTTACAGATGTACCTACAAGCCATTTATATCCTTGTGTATTGTCTTTCACATCAGTAAGAGATAAACACGTTGCCGGTGATCTTGTGTAAGGCCATTTTAGTTTAATTTATATTGTTCAGCTCAATAGTTCTACAGAGATTTATTCTGCAGGAGCACTCAAGCAATTAAGTGCTTCTTCAGTGTTATATAGAACACGGCAATCAGGGGATGCAAGTGTATAGGGGGAAAGAGAAGGGAATTAAATTAATTGTTTCTTTTCCACATTATTTACTTTATCCTGGCAAACATACAGTAACAGATAAAGAATAATATATTTTGACTTAGAAGATCCCAGATTTGGTTTCCAGCAATTTTTTTTGGGCTGGTAAAACCTATGTTTGAGGTCCCAGAGAGTCAATGTCAGCTACCCTCACACACTTCGCATTAAACAACAATTAGACCGCATTATATTCTGCCATGATATGTGAACTCAACCAGTATTGCTAATACTAAATTACAGTAATTATCTGATTTAGTATAGCAAATCCGTATGTGGAATTCACATTTGAAATTACAGGTGTTTTTAATGGGAGAGTTATTATGGATCTCTTCCATCAAATTCATTTTGATTTCCAAAACACTGATATTCGTACAACCCTAGAAATCGGGGATGGGAGAGAGAGACCTAGGAAATGCTTCTCTGCTCCAGCCTCAATTATTTTGGTGCAGAAACATTATCATTGAGGGTATAAACACCACTTGTTGCAGTCCAAAAGTTTGCTATAGCAATGCCACACTTGTGTATCTCCTTGCCAACCGAATTCAAGGCGATTAGTAAGAACATTGCCCTTGTTGTGTGGTGAGTCATTCCAACATCATTTCTGTAATCCTGTTCCCTAAGATAAGACTACAAAAAGTTTTATTCCTATCTACTGACCTTCCAAGGCTTCTTCAGGCATTACAATCTCCCTATGCAGAATGTTCATTGGTGCAAGACAATGCACGGAAGTGATGTAAAACACACTGTTACCTCTTTCATTATATATTTGCCCAGTTATAAGTCTTGGCGGGTCACCACCAACTGCAGTTTCTCAGAAAAAAAAAAGATGCTTGATCACAATCACATTTAAATGTCTGTACATAATCACATTTAAATGTCTGGTTTTTTTCCCATATTGTACTTTTTTTTTCCTTCTGTGTGAGAAAATTATGAGGGCTTGATCAATTTTATTTCCCACTCAGCCTCTCTGCCAAAGGCCCAATAGTCCTGAAAGAGACTGTAGAGAATAAATGGAGGTAATGATGAATATTTATAGCACAATTGCTTGAGCCACTGACTGCACCCAGAATTACTAATTGGACATTTAAGCAATGACATCCAAGTCCAGTTCTCCTTTCTCTCTTCCCTTCCTCCCAAGCTCCACTTAGCTCCAAATGCTCTATTCTGGCCTTCGTTAAGAGTCTCTGGGGGTGCGTATGTGAAATAATATCTCCCATCCAAATAAGCTGGGAAGCTCCTGCTTCCTTCCCTTCTTTGCTATATTTCCTTCCCAGGGAACTGCCAGACCTCCCCCACACCCCCACCCCCTTCCCCTCAACTCCTCAATTATGCAAAGGCAGCTGAAATCAATAATCCAAATGGAGATGGGAATTCTTTCATTCCAGGCCATAATAAGACCTCTGGGTATGCAATGGATAAATAAAATCCTTACGCTGATTTTAAAATGACCGTAAATGTAATGCAGTGTAAGGGAGCAACGGGAGAGGAGTGTGAGAAAAATAACCATTGTGGTTCTGTTATATTTTACCATTCATGATTTACCACTCTGGACAGTTAGTATTTTTATACTTTTGGCCAGAAAGGTGAAAGAGTCCCTTTCCTTCCCATCCTAATACGGGGTAGTGCACTTANAAGTTGAGTAAGACAACTGTCAGAGCTTGTGGCATTATGATGATATGTATAAGTGTCCCTACTTTAGTCTCCAAGCTCATTAATGCTTTCTAGCAACAAGATAATTATTTTAAGCCACCAGGAATGACATTCATTTGTGAGAATGAACCTCTGAGCTTTGCAGAGATTGAATATGTTTGTGTATATCTTGTGGCTATATGAAGAAGGAGTGTCACAAAGAATGCATCTAGGTTTATCTTTGCAGGAAAAGCTTTTTATTGAATATGCCTGGAAGCCATGGTAGCCTCGGGAACCTTTTTAATTGTGTTTTTAATGAGTGCTGTGGATCAGTGATGTTTGGCTTCATGAAAGCCCCTGAGTCTTCACAAATCATCTTCAACTTTTCCTCATTTGGATTGAAAGATTTGGATATAGGAGAGCAAACTCTAACATTGCCCTCTCTACAGGTATATAGATATAAATAAATTCACTCAGAGGAAAAACTAAAATGCCACAATTCAAGTACCATTGACTTCCAGGTAAACATGAAAACTTTAAAACAGCAACCTTTGAAGTCTTTAACAATTTATTGCTTGTTGACTCACCGGCTAACAGTGGAAGAAGATTATAGAAGAAAAGACAAGGAGGCTTATGTTTGACTGTTAGATATACCTAATTTAGAAAGGCCACAGTTTCTCCAGAAGGCTGAGGCTGAGGTGAGTGGAAATATCCCCATAAACCTTTTCATTTATGATCATGGTAAAACAATGTTGACATATACCATGCTGATTGGAAATACTGCTCTATAGCCTGAAGAAAATTTAACCAGCACTGTATTCTTTATGCTGTATAAAACTTTGCTTGGAAAAACACACTGACTGAGTAATGGAGGCCACCTGCTGGTTTTCTCCAAGTAACATTGCTTCGCCTCTCTCCTCACATAATTGACAGATGCAGAATACGGAATACTGAAACATGGGCAAAGGAAGAATATAGAACAGGGGTCTTCAAACTTGGCCCTTTTATGACTTGTGGACTTCAGCTCCCAGAATTCCTCAGCCAAGCAATAACATTTTTTCAAAAAATACTTGGAGACACTATTGACATGATAAAATACAAGGTTAGGTTTATGTGGATGCTGTGTGTGTTTGTGTTTGTGTTTGTGTGTGTGTGTGTTTTAAAAAAAATCCTCAATGAACTGAGAAGAGCTCACCAAGCTACCTCTTCTTTAAACATCCAACATGGTAGATTAGTATTCTTGCTCCATTACACCAAGAGTAAAGACTGAAATTAATAGGATTTTTCTAAATGTTATTTGCATTTATTACCCTCATCTTTACCTCATGTATATTTCCCTCAGTACCATTTTTAACAACTTTGCAAGATAGATAACTACTGTTTCAGGAACCATAGCAATCTATCTTCTACAAAAGACCTAGGAAAGTATCCCCCCCCTTTTTTTTTTTTTGAGATGACTATAAGATTAATTTGACTACTTTTCTGGAATGTATCTGTATAGTTCTGCCTTCCCCTTTTCACTATATATTCTCAAAGCTTCATTTACATATTAAATCAATTTTCAGAAAGTTTGATGAGAATATGCTTTAACTCTTTATTTTTAAGAATAATTTAAATATATGAATGCCTTATTAAATCATCTTGGATACTCCCTGAAAACATCATTCCAAAAACTGTAGCAAGACAAAAGCAAATAAAACCTATTGCCAAATTGAATTTAAGCTTTTAACAATGTTGAATGTCTAGGAGTCTGGCTTATTTGGACTTTGCCCCAAAATTATGTATCCAGAATCAATTTAATACAATTGGATACATCAACTGCATTCTAGAATTTCTGAAGAATGAATAAACTTGAATAAAGTCTAGGTTGGTCTAATCATCTCCATTAATATGAAGATATCATCATGACAAAGATTGCCTAGATGGCCAATACTGGATATCAAAATCTCTCTAGACAAAGGACAGAGAGTGATATAACCACTTATTTTTACAAAATGATTATAATAGCAATAACACTTAGACTTATATACCACTTCATAGTGCTTTACAGCCCTCACTAAGCATTTTACAGAGTCAGCATATCGCTCCCAACAATCTGGGTCCTCATTTTACCGACCTCAGAAAGATGGAAGGCTGAATCAACCTTGAGTTGGTCAGGACCGAACTCCTTGCTTTTTTTTTTTTTTTTTTTTTGCATTCTAACCACTGCACCACCAAGGTGGTGTATATGTCACTTGAAAAACTGTCTAGAATGCATAACAATATATCAAATTTATGCCGGAAATGTGAACATGAGGGTACATTTTATCATGTTGGTGACGTGCAAAAATATATACAATTGATACCAGAGATTGTTCTTTTGGGGGTGATTGATAAAGAGTTGAAAAAAGTCATGGAACTCTATACATGAAAACTGCAGTGAGATTAATACATGCTCAATGGTGGAAAGATTTGACCTTACCTACAATGGAGGAATGGACAGTGAAGATGGGATTTGTGGAGATGACTTTGGTTAGAGAAAATCAAAATATCCAAGTTTAGTGCTGACTGGAAACCCCTTACAGATTTTTTGTGTGAAATGTTTTTAAAAAATGAACTTTTGATATATGCTTTTGATGATTAGAAAAAATAGATTATACAAAAAGTTAAAGCTATGCTGTAACCACAGAATAAGTAGTAAGTTTATATGCCTACTTACAACTGCTATAAACAAAATTGGAAGCTTTATATATATTTTTGCCGCATGTTTAGTTTTAACTTTTTTTCTTTCTTTCTTTTCTTTAAATATTACATTCTGATTTTTATCTTTATTACAATCTTAATTAAGTCATATAAAAAAAGAATGAATACTGTTTTATGAATATGCAAAATTTTTGCTCCAGTTCTTAGTTCATCAAAAAAGGGGTCCTCTTTAAAGGACCCATTGTGGAGGTTTTGAGGGAAGTGTTGTGTTGAAGAACCTGCATGAAGACAGAATTCAGATGCATGTTTCTAAGTATGCGATATTTTCCAAAAGTGTGGAAATCTGTAAGAGGAACCAGAAAGAGATGAAGTTTTTTTTCATGTTCTTCAAAGAGACACCTTGCTGAAGCTTTTAGGAAAGTGCCTCCTTCAAGGCAGAAACAACAAAGAATTTTAGCTGCCTGCTTCTAAAGGTATGAATTTTCAAAAAAAAATGTAGAATGTATAAGGAGAGGTATGAAAAGGAGATGAAGTGTTCCTAGTTCTAAAAGTCATATTACAACAATGAAATTCAATCCCAGTGCTTTCTATTTAACAATAGTACTCTTCTCATATTTGACAACTTCTGTTTAAATCAGGATGCCTGATCTAAATCATTGTTTGCCAAGCTTACACTTACCCCTCTTTCTGTGACCCCTAAAAATTGGTGTCATCCTATTATATATTGATGGCATAATTTCCCACTACTTTTTGGCAGAAAAATCAATAAAGCCAGCGTGTCAAGACTTCATTGACTTTTAAAAATAAGCAAGATGTGATGAAGGAGGAAAGGCATGAAACGTCTTCGCCTGTCTTCTCATAGTGATGTTATTATCTTTTCTCTTTTCGCTTTGACTGCTGAAAAATATTAATAATAAGAAGGCTCCATTTGCATAAAAGTTCCAGCTCCTTATCAGGTTGAAGGGGTCAACAAGTGAAGGGATAAGCATTGAGGAAATAGATCTAAATGGGTAGAGCTGAAAAAATCATTGCTGCATTAATGTGATTATGAAGGACGAGAGCTGAAAATGATACACAACCTAAAGTCACTTATTTCAAATAATCATTAATGAGGATAATCATTACTTCCAAATACAGGTAGCCCACAACTTATGATCACAACTGAACCCCAAATTTCCGTTGCTAAGTGAGACAATTGTTAAGTGAGTTTTGCCCCATCTTACGTCCTTTCTTTGCCACAGTTATTAACTAAATCACTGCAGTTGTTAAGTTAGTAACATGGTTATTAAATGTATCTGGCATCCCTATTGACTTTGCTTGTCAGAAGGTCACAAAAGATGATCATATAATCTCAGGACACTGCAAATGTCATGAATAGGAGTCAGTTGTCAAGCGTCTGAATTTTGATCGTGTGTCCATGGGGATGTTGCAATGGTTGTGTGAAAAATGGTGATAAATCACTTTTTTCAGTGTTGTTGTAACTTTGAATGGTCACTAAACAAACTATTGTAAGTCTAGAACTACCTGTAGGAACATATAAGTCCTTCCTCCACTGCTGAGTTGAAGACCTCTCCAGCCATCCTTCACTTGGCATAAAACTGTAGCAACATATAATTTTTTTTCTCATCACCAATCCCTATCCTGCTTCAATTGCTTTATAGTCATGGCAACTACCCAACTTACACACACACACACACACACAAACACACACACACAATCAGTGATAAAGCCTAACCTGAAGTTGCTCTTGGTCAATGTTGGAAGAAGGTAGAAAACTCTACTTTAATAATATAGCACAATAAAGACAATTTAAACCTGTCTCACTCAGGGAATGAGATGAAAGCAACGTCATGGGGATACGGCAAGGCAAAACTATTGCCAGGGCCCGTTTGAAGCACAGTTAGTTGCAAGAGTGAAATGAGCCATGGTGACTTCAAGCAATGCTCAGGTCTCCGTGGGTTTGGAATATAAAGAAAAGCTGTGCTAGAAATTGTTTACTGACTGGTGCAAATATATTTCTCTTTCCCCTTCATATCCTGTCCGGAGGTATTCTCCTTTTAAATGCACTTCAATTTTACAGAGCTTGCTATCCTCAGTGGAGTCTTTTTCATTTTCAAAGGAAGATTCTTGACCATTTTGTATAACACCCTGCACTACTCTTTTCTTTATATTTCTTTTTCAGCTGCTTTTTAAAAAGAAAGGAAACTCTGCTGACAAAAAACGGTGTGTCCCTTATGATAAGAAATGAAATAACATATATCTAGTTTATCTCCAGCCACTGATAAAAATGAATAAGTAAACAGACTGAAGTATACATGACATTTTTTTCCTCCATCTCTTTATCTCTTAAATTTCACTGTGTAATATTAAGACAGGGGGAGGAATTCATTCTTATATATTGCACCCCCTTAAAATGTTGAACGGAAACCATGATCAGAAAAACAGCTTAACAAAGCAATATATTAAGGAACTCAGAGGCAAGCCCCACTGAACTCAATAAAATTTGTCCCCAGCACAAATGTGAAGCCCTTCAAATCCTTAGTTACTGAATTCTAATTGTGTCAGGATATAAAAGAGGAACAGTTTAGTTCTATGTGGAGTGGTCATATTAACTGTGTTCAATTACTTACATTTCAATTTAATTAAGCAAAAATTGAAATTAAATTACATCCAATTACTTTTGCCTAGTCACCTCTTTGTCCTAGCCCACCTATTTATTGGAACATGGTGCTTGGTCCACTGGTTGACTAAGTATGTTCAGTCTGTTGAAATAATCTTTAGGCCCTCTGCAAAATTCAATACCAAATTGAAACGTACAATGTACCAGAAGGAAATAATGTAAAAAAATGGGATCATTCATATTCATTCTGCAATTTTAATTAAATATCAGTCCAGATTAAGTCAAATTAAGTTTTCAGCCTTGTCCCATTCACTTTTTTTAGACATATGACTTTTTATTGTTTTATCTATATATAAACTACAAAGAGAAATAGAAATGGGAAATTAGGGGAAGGAAAAAAAGGGGGAAAGGAAAATGTAAGGTATAAAGGAAAAAAGAAAAAAAAAAGCATTGACTTCTGACTCTTTTTAGCACAGTACAGGATAGAAACACTCCAGCCTCAACTTTTTGCTTTTACACATTTGTATATAACTAGGCATTTTTATACCGGTAATGACAAATCTATCTAATCCAGGGGTCCCCAACCTATGGTCCATGGCCCACTGCCGGGGCATGGGCTACTGGCCACCAGGCTGTGGGACAGGCTGGCTAGTGCATGCATTTGTGTGTGCACACTCACCCCCACTCGTGCTAGAAGTCGCAGACACATTTGCGCATGCACGTGGGACTAGCAGCGGTGGTGGCTAGCACCTGTGCAACTGCACAAATGGGGCTGTTCGCATGCACAGGTCACACAGCCTGTTTGCATATGCACGTGGCACTAGCAGAGGAGGCGGCTAGCGCCTGCACACCTGCACAAGCAGGGCTGCTAGCATCATGAGGGGTTGTGCGACCCATTTGTGCACGCGCACGAGACTAGCAGCGGCAGTGGCTAATGCATGCATGCATACGCAAACAGGGCTGCTAGCACCATGTGGCCCCATTCGTACGCAGCCCTGTTCATGCAGATGTGTGTGTGTGTGTGTGTGTGTGTGTGTGCATATGCAGGCAATTTTTCCACTTACTTCCTTTCCCTTTGGGCCACCAGCATGAAAAGGTTGGTAACCTGTGATCTAATTGACAAAACCAAAGTCAATGTTTCCTTTTTTTTTCATCATAAGCACAAAATACAGAAAGTGATATCCAAATGAAAAACGTGCTTAAGTATATTCTCCTCTTTGAATTGTCCCATTTACTTCTTGATGTTCATCACTCTCAGCCAAAGCCTACTTTTCCTCAGACCAACAGCCCAGGTTGGTCTAAGATTTTGGGCAAGCTCAAACCCAGGGTCGGTTTTAGGTCCTTGCTAAACAAGCAAAGTTTTGTTTCCCAACCAAAGAAACTTTTGATTTCTGTATGTTTCTCAGGATGCTTCAGAATTTCTTTGGAGAGATATATTGTGCCTGCTTTATAATTGTATGTAGCTGAAGATGTGGTTTCTATTACCTACCTCCTTGATGTCTGCGGCCTCTGTATCTAACTAGGGTTAAAAAAGCCTCATAGAAAGTGATCCTTTTAGATGTCTTCCTCTGGGGATTATTTGAAGTATGGCAAAGACATTTGTTTTCCATTAACCTGAATATCAATATGAGAACCCTTTATAACACAGGTTTACCTGAAGTACCTGTAGTAGTTTGTCACTATTGCACCTTATCACCATTCCCAAATGTTTTTTTTTAATTATTATTATTTCTTCCTCCACGATTTCAGGAGAAGGTGTCCTGCTTGTCATATCCGTAGTTCCATTTCACAAAGATGTTCAAAACATGTCACACAAAACCAGTGGTGGGATTCAGCCAGTTCGCACCACTTCGGCAGAACCGGTAGCTAATTTTTTGTTGCCCAGGCCCAGAATGGACTTCTGGATGCAGCATCCACATATTTGAATCCCACCACTGCACAAAATCCTTTGGGCACTTGGAATAATTGGGGATGATGTGGAGCTGTGTCTGTGTCTAAAGCAAAACATGCTGGTTATCAATATTCCAGTCCAAATAATGAACATAAGCAAACTATTTTGTTTGGAAATTTTGTTTGAGGAAGAGGAAATAACAGGAAAGATAAGGATGTTCCTTGGCAGTGGCATGTATGGATTAAAAGCTAACATCAGATAGAGAAATACATTTTTGTCCAACATTCTTTGTAAAATTACTCTGGGATCCTTCCAGATTTTGAAACTTGATACAATAAATTTTTTCCAGGTTTTATTTCTGCTGAACTGCAGCTAATTCAAAACAGTTTAGCAGAACGTCTGCAACATGATGGCTCATTTTGAGTTCAAAATACCATTTTCCATTTGCCCCCTCAGGCACACACATGCAATGTATTTTTTAAGATCAATGCAATGGCAAAAGACCATGGGCTGTCCTAGTGGAATGAGTGCAAGGTCAGGGTCATAACAACAATTTTTGATTGAACAACACAATGATCATAGAGTTGGGCCATAAGAAGCCACAGAACAAATGATAGGTATTGAAAATGGAAGTGTGCATGAGGGACTTTAGCACAAAAGAGATATGAAATTTCTGAATTGAGCCTAAAAAATAACATTAGAGTTATAAATAGGAATGAAAACTCAAGATCCTTATCAGTAAACAATCAAACAGATGTTGATTATTTGAACTGGACTAATGTACCATAGAAAGTTACTTTCGTTTCAAAATCTATCTTATATTGATCTATCTGAATCAAGGATAATGCAAATCAAAGGAGACTATTGTTCTGCTAGAGATTGCGTCCAAAGAATGAACTCATCAAAGGACAGAAAGGAACATTGCCTCAGCTTAACAGGTGATCCTTTAATAAAAGGCTACTTCTAGGAATAAACATGAAATCCTTTCATGTGGGAAGCATAAGAGGGGGAAATCCCACTATATGGTGGAAGCAGGGAAAATTGTAAAAGAACTTCACTGAAACTATTATGTTAATTCAGAAAGAAGTAGATGCTTGGAATATATGTAGCATCTCTTTACCTTTTCATAATGACTGTATTTACAGTCCTGATAAATCTTATGGATAATTAGAATAAATCATTTGCTTCATCCCATTGGTGCTTTATTTTGTTTGTTTGTTTTAAAGATTATTAAAGATTATTTTTGTTTCAAAAAAATGTGCTCATTTAAAA
>NW_015387807.1:129116-130454 GCF_001527695.2 Protobothrops mucrosquamatus | reverse complement strand
AATTCAGAAAGAAGTAGATGCTTGGAATATATGTAGCATCTCTTTACCTTTTCATAATGACTGTATTTACAGTCCTGATAAATCTTATGGATAATTAGAATAAATCATTTGCTTCATCCCATTGGTGCTTTATTTTGTTTGTTTGTTTTAAAGATTATTAAAGATTATTTTTGTTTCAAAAAAATGTGCTCATTTAAAATGGCTATCACTTGAGTTGTTTTCTTTCCAACTTAAAAGAAGTGAAAACGTCTCTTTGATTAAGCTTCATGCATTAATAATTCAGCCATCAACACAATTATTTCATTTTAAAATATAATTATCAGTAGCAAAGAAGAAAATTGGATTTTGGCTGATTGTTGCATTAGTTAATTCCAGTTTAGAAGGACCTGTTTTTGCTGAAATGCATGGAAATGTCTGCTCTATGCATGATGATTTGGGCATCTATCTCTCTATAGCAAGGGTCTTCAAACTTGGCCCTTTTATGACTTGTGGACTTCAACTTCCAGAATTCCTCAGCTAGGCACACTGGCTGAGGAATTCTGGGAGTTGAAGTCCACAAGTCATAAAAGGGCCAAGTTTGAAGACCCCTGCTCTATAGGTAGGAAGAATTTGTGCCTACCTATGAACATCAACAAAGAATATGCTACAAGGACTAGTTTCTCCCACTTTACAAGCATTCCACTTGTCTAGAATGGTATAGGGCAGGGGTGTCAAACTGCCAGCCCACAGGCCGGACATGTCACGTGGAAGCCGTGCCCACCCCATTGCTGGCAATGGCAAAACCATCCTGATACGTTACGCGACATCACGTGATATCACGAGTTTGACATGTCTAGTATAGGGTCTCCTACATGTGCAGGGGGTTGGACTAGAAGACTACAAGGTCCCTTCCAACACTGTAGTTCTGTTCTGTTCCTACTCAAAAATAAGACTCAATAAAGTCAATGGAATTTAAAACCAAGTAAGTATGCATGAAATTTCAGCCTTTCATTCCTAACATTCAGTTTAATCATCAGCCAATAACCCCTATATAGTTTTCAGCTCACATCAGCAACATTATTCAGTGTAACTTTCAATTATTCTTAGTGACATTTTCAGCTGATCTTAATGCCATCTTTGGTTTCTCAGGCACAGTGGGGGTCTTTCTCTCCCCCCCTCCTCACTGTCACTGTGACATAATCTCAATTATATGGGCCACTCTTTAAAGGCAAATGGAAAGAATTATTTATCAGGGCCCAAACATTGTTCAGGCATTATATAATGGCAATTTTGATGTTTCAGTTTGCCCTTAACTTCTCCTTCTTTAAAGAAAAAGAAGAAAAAAGAAGAAAGTCTCTA
>NW_015387807.1:119520-128188 GCF_001527695.2 Protobothrops mucrosquamatus | reverse complement strand
CTATGCCTGTGGCAGGCACATCCTTATCACATGATGGAAACTGCGGTTCATTGATGATCCATTATCTTTTTAAATCTGCCTCCCAGTCCTTTCTCCCAGGACAGACAAGAAACAAGGAAGTGAACTTTACTGGTCCCTAAGGACAGTTGTTCCTTCACTGAAGAGACTATAACATCAGATACACCCTGCCTTCCAGCCATGTTTCAATCAGGATAAAGCCCAGGTATATTGTTTTCTCTTCAAGAGATTCTGATGGCATTGCTCTCTACAGGAAGGTTATTCTGGTAAAAACATCCAAAGGTTATTCTGGTAAAAACATCCAAAGCATCAGAAACACCATCTGATAGCAATTCAAGACAATTGTTTTTAATTTAGGGTAAATCCAAACATGATGCATTGTCGTTATGAAAAGAACATTTCTTGAGCAAGGACTGACTTGGTAAACAAAGAGTCGCATTCATCAAGACTGTACTGTGAAACCTACTTTTTACTTCATGAAGTCTTTAAAGAAAGAACTTTTAGAGAAACAAAATTGAGGGGCACTGGCAAATTTCAGCAAGTAAGCTAGAAAGAAAGCAGGGAAGCAATTGAATTGTACTACAGATTTCAATATCAATTTCTATGAATCCATTTTGATTATTTAGTAAGCCTTTCGTGGAATACGGCCTAGTATGAAAGACTACCTGATTCCCAGTATCTACCCAACTGGTTTGATTTCACAGAGTTGGTGCACTCCAGGTTGCATTGACCTATTGGGACCCCAGAAGGATGCCTTCTCTATTGCAATACCTGCCTTCTAGTATGAAGTTCACCCTGAAATTCAAACAGCTCCCATGCTTTTGGGATTCTGGAGGGCCATAAAAACCTTGGAGAGGATGATTAATTAATCCTTATCTGGATTTCCAATGGATTGTCTAACTGCTGCAGAAATCTACCTTCTCAACAAGACCCAGATGGAAAAGAGTCTTGCAGGTGATGTATACTGCTCACAAAAATAAAGGGAACATTTTACCATGGAACTGAAGGGGTTTGCGTTCCCTTTATTTTTGTGAGCAGTATATTTTGAGATGTACCACTCAAAAGCACCTGAACTAACATGCAGGCCTCTTAGTGAGAGCAAATGTATATTATTTCACAATTAAAAACTGGGCATAAGGAACAGCTTTAATTTTAATTTTTTAATTTTATTTTTTTAATTTTGCAGAGACCTTAGAAAGAGTGCAGAGGAGAGCAACAAAGATAATAAAGGGTCTAGAGCAGTGGTTCTCAACCTTTTTAATGCCGCGACCCCCAACCGGTCATAAGTCGAGGACTAAACCGGTCGTAAGTCGAGGACTAAACTGGTCGTAAGTCGAGGACTAAACCGGTTGTAAGTCGAGGACTACCCAACCGGTCGTAAGTTGAGGACTTTCCCTGCCCGGGAGCGCCACGCATGCGTGGTTCCATCCCCTGCGCCGGCCGAGGCATAGCTGGCAAGCGGCAGAGACGGAGCAGGCCAACCACCAGCTTGCCCAGCTCAAGGGAGGTAAGGCACCCGCCGGAAAAGGGGGAAAAAAATGGCGGCCAGCCTTGCTTGGCGACCCCCATTAAATTGTCGATCGACCCCAAATGGGGTCACGACCCATAGGTTGAGAACCACTGCTCTAGAGGCTAAACCGTAAGATGAATGGTTAAGGGAACAAGGTATGTTGCCTTGTTGACATTATGGCAGTGTTCCAGTACTTGAGGGGCTATCACAGAGAAGAAGGTATCGACCTATTCTCCAAAGCATCAGAGAGCAAGACAAGAAGTAACAGGTAGAAGATCTGAAAAAAAGAGAGATCCAATCTAGAACTAAAGAGAAATTTCTGTGAGAACAATCAGTGGAATAGCTTGCCTCCATCACTGGAGGTTTTCAAGAAGAGACTGGACAGCCATTTATCCAGGATGGTATAAGGACTCCTGCTTTGGGCTAGATGACCTCTAACATCCTTTCCAGCCCTAGGAGTCTATAGCATCTTATCTTAAGGAGAGCCGTTGAATTATCAAGTCCTTTAAAAAACCCTAAGCTATCTTTTTTTCAGGTACTTTTTACACCTAAGAATTCTTTTTTAAAAATCAAATGTTTCATGGTATGTTTAGGCTTTCTTGGAGCATTAATAATTGCCTTTCACACTTTAATGAATATGCCTGCACCATTTCCTACTCAGATACCAGAAAAAAAAATTTCATTTTACCCTTATTCAATCTTAGAATGTATAAATATATACCTTGTCATCACTAAGAATTTCTGACCCAAGTTTAAAAATAGAATGAAAAAGAAACATACATAATAAGATGACTTGAGATTCACCTGAGACCTAATTTTAAATAATCCGATGTTGATTCTGTAACTGGGTGATGCCTACCTCAAACTCCGTGTGAACGTCTTAGAAATGTTTAGTAACAAACTCATAAAGTAGTTATAAAATGAACCCTTTGAGCCATTTTTTTCTTCCTGGCCAATAGTAACACAGCAGTTAACTGAAGCAATTCATTTAGGAAGAATTTGTAACTTTTATGATTTGAGATGGATTAAAACTAACTTTGTTCCCATTTTTTTAATATTGGAAATGTAAATGTAAAGAAGGGACTTTTTATCATTTATGGTGGACATGTGATAAGGCAAAGAATTATTGGAGTAGTATTCATATATTAATGGAGAAAATTCTTAAAGTGAACATAAAGATTAAACCAGAAACTTTCTTTCTGGACCTAATGGAAAGAAAACTGGGGAAAAAAAATTTGAACTCTGATTTTATATATGGTGATGGCAGCAATATTGCTCTATGCACAAAAGTGCAAGGATACCTCGATTCCTACCATGGACGAAGGGTTACAAAAGCTGATGGAATTAGCAGAGATGGCCAAATTGACTGTGCTGATAAAAGAAAAGAGCATAAGTACTTTTGTTTCTACTTGGAAACCACTTCTGGACTTTGCGCTTGAGGCGGAAAAAATGATATCATGATTTTGGGTTTTACTGATTAGACTGATTTGCCGATACAGAAATGGCTAGTGCATACTAATATAGAAATGTAAAAAAATGAGATTTCATTTTAATGTCTGATTTTACTGCAACAGAGAGAGTCAGAAGGCAATGCCTTTTGTTTCTCCCCCCCTCCTTTCTTCACACCTTTTTTGTTTTCCCTTTTTCTACTGTTGTCCTCTATTTGCTTTTGTATTTTCACATTTTATGTTATAAATGAATAAAATTAAATAGAAGAAAAAAGATTAACTTTGTTCCCATTTTTTTCAATGCCGTAACAATTGCATCTGTCATTTTATTAGGCAAGATACCATCAAATGTAGAAAGTTGACAGCAGTTAGAGAAAAAAGCCCAAGACAAGAGTAATTTTTAAAGTCACCTTTGAGTGTTATGATAAAATTGCCCATGAATTGGGAATGGAGTCATATTCACCCTTAAAAATGGAAATTATTTAAAACTAGACATCATGGCTGTAATTCCAGGTATGCCCTATTATGAGGAGAAAGTGGTAATGAAAGATAAGAAAGCACAACTTCCTAACTCTGATTTTGCATTTGAGGGAATGCTGAAACTGCAAATTTAGGTAGACAAGCAGCTAATTAAATTATTAAACAGCTAATTAAATTATTGGGCTACGCATTTTCTAAACCTGAACCAGCTGAAAGTCAATAGCATCTAGCACAAGATCACTACACTACAGTTCATATAGCCCATTATTAATTGTAGTGTAGGAACTGCTAACATTCAAACAATATGTAAAGTAGAAAAATTATCCTAAAGGCTCATTTAAAACAAAATTCTCTCAACTTGAAAGAAGATGGAATAAATTTATATCTTCAATATAAGTCTCATCTCCCACAATTAGTTTTCCCCAGCAAAACCATCCTTGTCCTTTTTTTAAAAAATAGAAAATACCTCCTAGGCCTCTCTGATATGTGATTAGTGTTTAAATGGTTGAATCCTACTGCAAGAAATAATGTAATTTTTGGCAGAGGTTTTGGAAAATTATCCAGTGCTGGTCCAGAAGGCCAATTCTTCCTCTTTATACCTTCTCAAACACAGTACACAATGTACAAATCACATGGGCCTTCTACACCTCCAATAAATATCTCACAAAGGTGAGACTTTATCTTGAGAAATATCCATCTTTTTCCTATTTGTCTTAATTATTTAGCACACTAAAACTCATCCTTGATTTCATTTCAGCCAAGACTAAATGTCGAAAGCTATATTTCCCCTTCAGTTTGGGAGTTATCAGAACCCTACACCACCGAGCTGAAGGCCTGCCTACCAGCAAAGATGGAAAAGAAAAAGTCCAGAAAGCCTTGTGAAAAAGCACCTTTGAGACTATTGAAGATACCACCTCAGACATATGGATGCTTTATACTTTTTATACTATTGACCAATAACCACTAGGGACATGAAGAATTGACACAGTTAGCAAAAACATTCCCTTTTCTCTTTGCTGATTGGAAGGCTTGGGTTATGGATATTTTAAGCTCTCCCTTCCTACCTGCTTTTTAAAAGAGGACTGAAGACATCTGATGTCCTTCTCATTTCCTCTCATAACTTTTAATCCCCCTAATAAATTTACTTGATCTTCTTCGACATTGACATATTTTCTCTAAGCACTCTTAATGGTTTGGCTTTAACAACACACAGATGTTCTGCTGAATATGAAAACTGCAGGGTTCCAACATCTAATTAACCAACAATGTACCTTTCAGTGTCATGGCAAAAACCCTGACTTTTTGCACTTGCATCCTGACCTCATACATATCCTAAGACAGGGGTGTCAAACTGCTGGCCCGCGGGCTGGTTGCATCATACGGAGGCCACGCCCACCCCAGCTCCAGCAATGCAAAAAAAAGTTTCCATACATCGGAACATGTCACGTGACACAGCAAGTTCGACACCCATGTCCTGAGATATGTTTACACCATGAAGTCATGTCATCAGCTATTCCACTGTGGAAGCCCCAATATATTTTGGTGACTCAATTGTTTAGCAAAGTGGTTGCTGAATGAAAATGTGCTTACTTCAGTTTTCCTTTGCTTCTTGCTCCTTCCTTCAGCCAAGCAGGAGTTCTTTCGCTTTTTCATTTGATTATTTGCTCCATATATTGTAGTATGGGGCAAATAATCAAGTGAAAATAAAAGCAAGCTATATGTGTGTTGCTGTGAATTTGAAAAAAAATATATTAATAAATTGCAAATATACCATTTTTCCTGTCTCCCATCCATTGGAATGTTCATACGTGGTACTGGAATAATTAGCAAGGAGAAAATTAATGTTTATATTTACAATAGCTGGAGAGAAATGGATTACAAGAGAGTAACCAGGCACATATATTGAAAGGAATGCACCAGCGCCAGTTGTTTGTTTAGTGTTCACTGAGAGGCACTTAGGAGGCACAGAAAGCCTCCTATCATTTTCAGGCAACAGCTGGAAGCTAGTTGAGGGTTCTAATCAACCTATTAAGTCAAAGATAAACTTATTAACTTGCAGTTAGCACTGTTTGGGAAAGCATTGTGCTGGTGAGGAAAGCAGCTTAGGAAGAAGGATAGAATCAGCTTTAACAGAGGGATAGAATCAACATCACGTGAAGACAATTGTGGTGAAATATTACGGAACTATTCTAGTGTGAACCTTATAACGTAGGTCAAAACTAACGGTGTTACATTTTTTCTACAACTCTGAGATCTTTCTCATGTCTCTTCTCATTGTTTCTACTAATCTCCTAACCTCCGATTTTGTATATTTCTTGTCAACGACCTTAACCCATAAAGATCAAATTACTTCTCTTCGACTAGGGGTGACATGATAGCAGTCTTCCAATATCTCAGGGGCTGCCACAAAGAAGAGGGGGTCAACCTATTCTCCAAATCACCTTAAGGCAGAACAAAAACAATGGATGGAAACTAATCACAGAGAAAAGGAACCTAGAACTAAGGAGAAATTAATCAGTGGAACAACCTGCCTCTAGAAGTTGTGAATGCTCCAACACTGGAAGTTTTTAAGAAGAGATTTGGACAGCCATTTGTCTGAAATGGTATAGGGTTTCCTGCCTGAGCAGGGGGTTGGACTTGAAGACTTCCAAGGTCCCTTCCAACTCTGTTATTCTGTTAAAAGTTAGCTTGTTTAACATATGAACATCTAATTTCTGTTGGATACCATCCTGTTTACCAAATTGTTCCCTTTATGATGCAAAATACATGAAGGGACACAGTGTCCTACTTTCCAGGATTATTATGTGTGGTTGTTATGTACTTAAAAGGGTTCATGCTGGAATAGACAAAATCCACTCCTTTTGGGGCTGTCTACACTACTTACCCATAGTATATGGTAGTTTCCAATGGTTGTAAAATGTTTTGTCCTTTTGAGAAGGAGAGAGGTAAGAAAAAAAGTGGATAGATGGATTTCAATGTTAATAGGATTGTGCAGATTTGAATGGAAAAAAAGTATTTCAGAGGTCACATGTACATGTACTTATCAGCAAATTCTTCAATCAGTTGTTTCTTTTAGGAGCTGGCAAGTGTACAGTATGTTCTCTGAATCAGGTAGTTAGGTAAAGGCAGAAATGAAACAGTAAATTCTTATTATTCATTTTTATTTCTCTTCCTGTTTTTGCCTGCCGATTGCCCCATCTTAATTGCCCCAGTTAATTGTTTTGATGTGTGCTGATGATTACTAGATAAAGATCAAGTTATATTTTTGCTGATTATGCCAAATGGTGTGTACTTGGTTTGATTTAGTTCTGGGAGCATGCTGAATGAAAATTAAATTAGAAATTATCCACAGTAATTTTCCAACTATTTCCATTTCACAGTGGGTTTAGTGTCATATGGACCCACAGGAACACATTTCTTAATGTTCAGAATAACTAAAAAATATTATTAAAGGAGAAGAGACTCCTTTTATTTTAACTTTGGAAGAATTCTAGGATATTTGGGTACAATGCACTTAGATGTTATTTTTAAGATGGTCTGTTTTTTTATAAAAACAGATTTATAAAAGAAGTGATAGAAGAAGGCAAGATTGAGGCTGAGGCTGTTTAATATGTGGATTTAAAAGGTGATATGTTACAAGAATAGTATGCTAAAAGAAATTACACTGAATTAACAAATGAAACTAGCTGATATCTTAATAGTTAAAAGGGTCATATAAATAAGAAGCCAGAAGAGTAATTTGAATAGTTTTCTTATCTTGTTAAACCTAAGAAGGAATTCCTGAGAAGAAACAATGAAAAGAAACCAACTTTTGGCACACTATTCAAAGGGATTGAAAATCAAGATTCTTAAAAGCAAAGGGAAGGGATATAAAGTTGGCTTATTCAATCAAGGTTGAATAAAAATCTTTATTACAGTTAAAGATCAGCATTAGGATGGTGGAGTACAGTCAATTAAAAATAAAAATCTAAAGGGAATCTAAACGGAGGAATAAGTGCATTAGATGGATACAGAGGAGAATAAAGGATAGTATCTGACAAACTATATTACAGTTCAGAACACTCTAGTATGACAAATTAGATGTTAATTAAGTCTACTTTATGGCACAAGTCACCATCTGACATTTTAAGCACTGTTGCTCAGAACCTGGAAACATTCCATGTTGTAGCTGGGATAGTATCCAAAAGCAGAGGGAGGTGTAGAATTGTCCTGTGCACCCTTGTTTATGCATATTAAGCTTATTTGATTAATGTTAAAATGTGATAGTTTTGTTAACTCTTAATGAACTTTTTCTGCTTAGGATTGAATGACAAGGCTTTGTAATTTCAAATCAAATGAAGTCTATATTATGGCCATAGACCAGCATAGAGAAGATAATTTATTTAAATTATTTATATTTGATAAAGGGAAAAGTCTCTCTATGTGTGCATATGTATGTCTTCTTGTTTCTTTAACAGAATAACAGGGTTGAACAATCTTGGAGGTATTCTGGTACAATTGCCTGCTCAGGCATGGGACCCTATACCATTCTGGATCAAATGACTGTCCAATCTCTTCTTGAAAACCTCCAGTAATGGAGCATCCACATATTTGAAGACAAGCTGTTCCACTGCTTAATTCTAGATTGGATTTCTCCTTGATAAGTTTCCATACCTTTCTTCTTGTCCTGCCCTCAGATGCTTTATAGGTTGACTCTCTTTTCTCTGTGACAGCCCCTCAAATTTTGGAAGATTTCTATAATATCACCCTTAGAGGGTTGGAGTAGAAGACTTCCAAGGTTCCTTCCAATTCTATTATTCTATGTTCTATCTTTTATCTAACCCGTCAGCTCCCTGGCTCTTTTCCTGGATGCCACCAGCCAAAATTCTTTGGTAGATGAGATTCAAACTAGAGTTGCAGGGGTGAGTACGACAGGTATAATGATACTGAGAAGTGGTATAGTAAGTCTATTCAATTCTTAACTCTTTTAATTTGGGAAAAAGTTCTACTGAAAAAATAGTATTTAGTAAACATATGTAATAATAATAATAATAATAATAATAATAATAATAATAATAATAATAATAATAATAATAATAATAATAGTAAAGTTGGAAGGGACCTTGAAGGTCATCTAGTCCAACCCCCTGCTCAGGCAGGAAACCCTATACCATTTCGGACAAATGGCTGTCCAGTCTCTTCTTAAAAACTTCCAGTGTTGGAGCATTCACCG